>NW_006791919.1:433314-433765 GCF_000442215.2 Lipotes vexillifer | reverse complement strand
ACTCTTTCCTAACTGAGGGAGTCTGAGCTTACAGTGCTGCTGGGTAATACATCTCATCCAGCAGCATTTGAATTTACTCACCTGACCCCTACCACTTTAAGATAAACACGCATGAATGCAATCATTATGAAAATGAATGTCTAGTCTGCAAATTGGAGGAGGTGTGGGGTACAGGACCACAGGGGTGAGCGCTCACACTCTTTTCTATTTATGGCTTCATTTGAACTGATTTATCCATCCCTTTCTCATCTCCCCTGTCTAAGCTGTTATAAACTGCATCAGGATTTCTTAACCTAAGGAGGCAGTCAAGCTTTTCCCTATTGAAGACATTCTAATGGGGCTCTGTGGGGTCACCTGACAAAAGGCTGGCAGGAGTGATGGATGTTGCATTCTCTCTTCTGTGGATCTGAATGCTCTGCACCTTCTCTGGGTCAAATTAGTACTCCTGAGA
>NW_006791919.1:417680-433304 GCF_000442215.2 Lipotes vexillifer | reverse complement strand
TCCCTACACAGTTGTGAAACTGCCAGGATCTTCTGGATGGATAAGATCAGCAAGTATTTCAAATTTATGTAGCCAACCTCAGAGATGCAGACTGAACGCTTATAAAAAATTTTCAGATGACAGAAAACAAGAATAAGCAAGTAGAAAATGGGTTTCTTGGCTGACACCTGGCAAATGGAGTTTAAACATGTAAGGACAGAAGAGTAATTCATATTGACCATAAAACTAAGAGGAAACACAGACATATTCTTCCAGTATTTCAAACTTTGTCACAGTCATGGCTGCCTCCTTATTTCCCGTAATCCGTCCTCATTGCCCAACAAGCCATTCCTTTTGAAGACTAGATATTAGTCACTCTGGACTGTTTTGCCTCTCGCATAGTAGTGCCCCTTTTATTTCTTACCTATACTCAGAATTAACTCTTCCTCATCAGCTAGTCTTATATCCTCAGAAAAGATGTTATGACCAAACTTCTCATAAAAGAGGCATTGATTAACTGGAGAAGCATACTATGAAAGAGTCATTACCATTCCTTGTCCCAAACAGCATCATGTATGTGAAATTATATAGTACAAAATTATTATTATTATTATTTATTTTTTTTTGCAGTACGCAGGCCTCTTACCGCTGTGGCCCCTCCCATTGCAGAGCACAGGCTCCGGACGCGCAGGCTCAGCGGCCATGGCTCATGGGCCCAGCCGCTCCGCGGCATATGGGATCCTCCCAGACCGGGGCACGAACCCACGTCCCCCGCATCAGCAGGCGGACTCCCAACCACTGTGCCACTAGGGAAGCCCCGGGAAGCCCCCAAATTATTATTTTTTTAAGTTTTCTCATTTGGAAGGGGAAACATTTGAAAACTGGTATGTCTTGAAGACTTGAGAAATTTCCCTCCTTGTGTTTGGTCGAACTAAATATTATTTTAAACTAGAAGTCAGGTCTTAAAATATATGTAGCCAAGAAGAGATAGGCAAATAAGTAAGATAAATAAAATTATTCTCAAGCTATTATATAAGGAAAGTCCATCTATGAGTTAAAAAAATTCACCACAGCTCTAATTTTAATAAGTATCCTTCATAATTTTTAAAACAAATATTAATTTTATTTAAAGTTCAGACAGAAGTAAAGTACTTTAGAGAAAGTGAGTTTAATAAAAATTTTGTTTTAAAAAATATCAATAAATATGGACGTATCTACCAAAAATCCTGATAGAAATGGAAAAATTTGGTTGATTATTCAGATATTTGAAAAAGAATAAATATTCTCCTTCCCTGCAAACAAACAAAAAATAAGGTATTTATAAGCCACTTTCTGAAACATTTTTAATCTTTGTTCATTATGTCCAGTTGAATATTACTTTATACATAAAATGAGTCCCTAATATGCTGTGCTAATTAATTAGGTGATGGAGAAAAAGTACAATCTGAATAACTTACTATTCCTTTTCCATGGAAATGTTCCCAGTTGTGAATATATTTGCCAAGTCTATATGACAGCTTGGGTAACAGAGAAAATCTTATAAATTATTCACGTATCTCAAATACATTCAATTATTTGTATGAAGATACTGTATGATATATTTCGGAGAAAAAAGTGCATCAGGATTTGTATGAGGACAATAAAAGGTGACAACTAAAACTGCTAGTCACAAACTGAAGACATGGACTGCACTTTTCAGGTTTCAGGTCACAGCTTGATATACTCTAGATATTGCCATACTCATTACACTTGAGAGAAAAGAAAAGACACACTTGCAACTAGAAGGAGGGAAAAACAACTAACACCCAAATTATTTGGTGTTTTATACTCAGGACGTTGGTGCCTTCACCTTACAGTCGTGTTAGGGAAACTGAGTCTCAGAGAGGCTGGGTGACTTACAGCTTGATGAGACTCCAAAACCTGTCCTCTTTCGCTATGTGGAGCTACCTTCCAGCTACAAAGAAACACTTCAGCTGTTCCCTCTTCCCACTTTGGGCAATTCACTTCTCCACTGTATTTATTTATTTTTATAAATATCAAAGTAATTCTCACTTTGGGTTTTTGAGGTTTGTTATTTTGCTAAGTAACTTAGAACTACCATATTTAGTTATGTGTTGTGTCAGAGAAGCATTCTTTCCCTGACAACTATAATACTAAGTACACAAATGAAATTGTTAGCGACAAGTGACCCTTCCCTCCACCAGGCTTTCTGAGAGTCTGCAGCTCCTCCCTCAGTCTTGGGAGGATCTAGTGCATAATGGAATTGCCATTGCCTCGGACGACTTCCAAATGATTCTCTATCAGCAAGGAGAAAGAAAAATTTACTGGACCTTATTGTTCACCAAGGTATAATTCCGTAAATGCTTACAGAAAGCCACATATTGACTAACAATACAGCAAATTATACAAGGTTCACTAAGTATCACAAGCCACCTAATTCACAGCTGTTATTGGCATGAATTCTTAATGGCATTAAAATATTTCCCCTTCTGTCTTTAAGTGCTACCCCTCCTCCCTTCTCTCCTACTTTCTTTCCTAAATCCAAGATGTAAAGATTATACATTTGGGGAACATTTGAGAATCAACAATGCAGTTTTCTGTTTATTTGTTTAAAATCGATTAGAAGTCCTTCTATTTGTTTTGGAGAAATCAGTGACTTGACAGCATGGAACAATTACCTGGAGCAAACGCTGAAGCGCTGTGCTAAGGGATGACAAGAGCAGAGGGGGCCATGTCTAAAGTAAAAAATGGGGCAACAGTATAATTTTGTAATTTTAACTTTGGTTTACATTAATTGAAAAGCCCAATCCTTTTAAGTCTTAAGTATGCTAGTTCAAGAAATCCTGGGCATTTTAAGTTATAATCTCTTTATATTTGTATGTTATTCTTCCTTGTAATAGTTGACTCTCAGCTTAGCAAAAATTCTTAAAACTACTAGAAAGATTTTCTACCCAACACAACTTACACTTTTACATCCTTCTAATCTTAATTTTTAAAAAAATTTATTTTATTGAAGTATAGTTGATTTACAATGTTGTGTTAATTTCTACTGTACAGCAAAGTGATTCAGTTATGCATATATATTCATTCTTTTTCATATTCTTTTCCATTATGGTTTATTACAGGATACTGAACATAGTTCTCTGTGCTATACAGTAGGAACTTGTTGATTGTATTCTAACCTTAATTTAATTTTAAAGGTGATGCCATATGTATGTACTCTTTGGCAACTCTTTAAAGTTTTGCGGTACAGAGGACTGGGCTGTTTGGTAGTATTTCCTAATGCAAAGTTACACAATTCTCCTGCATGGAATTGTGTAAGGATATGATTCATATTTCCAACCTTGATTCTCCACTGTTTCTTTAGATTTCAGATCATTTCAGTTTTCAGGCTTTTATATAAATTTAACTTTTCACTGATTAAACTTAAGTCCAAGTAAATTGTATCTGTCACAAATTTTTTTTAATTTGCCATTTCTGATAATGCCTATTTTCAGCAAGCTAAAAGTACTATTTTTACTCAATGTCTATACATTTAAAAAATTTTTTTCTAACTCAACTTTAAAAATATTAGAGAACTGACATATGAAGGAGCAATTCAGCATTAGCAATAATATAATAATATTCTTAGTTTTTACTTAGATTACTGACAAATATTCTAATCAATCACTTTAACCTTCAAATTTACATTTAATATTATCTACTATAAACATGCCCAAATTGGTTTTCCTTTATAAATTATTGCACAATCAGATATATTTTAACAAAAGAAAAGATATGCTAAAAATACTTGAATTTACAGACAGAAAATTAACTTCAGAACAAGTTAACTATTGCTGCCTTATCTCAAGAAAAAAGTAGACAAACAGCATATATTTTAATTCTGTGCAACTCACTTTTAATAAGAAAGAAAGTGCTGGGGTAGTCAGCATTAGTAAGGCTGCAAGATTTTGAATATGCTAGAAGCTTATCAGGTATAATATGTTAAGTTTTTTCTAATAGTGTAATGAAGTCTGAAGCTTTCAGAGTGATGCAACTCTGATAATGGGTCTGTTTAAAACGACATTAAGAAAACCTTGATTATGGGTTGCTCAGCAGCTTCCAAATGCTTAAGGAGAAACTAATTTCTTCATAGGAGGTTGTTACTCACAGACAATGCATTTCCATTCGAAGTGATACAGCAGCACATTTCGGCACCCCCAGGAGGGAATGGAACCCTCCAACATACAGCACAGACAGTGCATTCTGGGGGATTAATGTATCTGATACATAATTGCCATAGTATTTCTTTCAAGAGCCACATATTTCCCCTGGGACATTCCTGGGTGTCCCATATGTGTGTGTTGAGCACAGAGTAATCTTAACCTGTTCTAGTCTGAGGCACCTAAATTAGGTATTTTACCTCTGGTGCCAGTTTATATATGTCTACCTGGATGGCCCAAGAATGAATAAAATACTAGGAATCTTGGGATCTTCATGCAGGCCTCAGAAGTGCTCCTTGAGTTCTCCAATCGTATATTCTAGATCTTATTTATTTATTTTTTTAATGTCTACCAATTCTCTGATTTGGGTACCTCTAGTCATCTTGAAAATGAAACCCAGTGGCAAGTTTATAAAAGGAGAGAGTAAAATAGCCTGACACTTTTTACCAGCTTGTTAGAGAAAGAAAAAAGGCATTATCCTCAGAGCTATGCATTCTGGCCATGAAGTAGGTAGTTCTTGGGCTACCCAAGGAATAAGAACACTTTTAGAGGAAAACATTTTAATATTATACTTTAGCTCATATCACCCTGAAAAATCCCCCATGCAGTGGAACAAGAGTTTGAAAACCTCATAGTTGTTCTTACATTTCAATTTTAAGACACACCCTGATTTCAAAAATGTTAAAATATGAAAATACTATAACACAGAATTAAGAAAATATGACATTTATTATTGGGGATTTGCCTATATTGCTCCACAATTTCCCAGTCTGAGGACTTGATCTTAATGTGCACCTCTATTGGAATGAAGCCCTTTTTAATATGCTTGTAGGAATAGCTGGAAAGATTAAGGCACACCACACTGTATAATCTATTTTATGCACATAATAAAACAGCCCTTTAATTTTAGTTGTGTAATTATTTGCCATACCAATAGTCATTAATTTTTTTAAAAAGTTCTCCTTTATTCACATTTGTTTACATAGCTCTTCTAAAAAAAATAAACTACATAACATTAAAATATTACATTTGATGCCAACATAGGTCACCTACCCTAATTTAACTGCAACTACATTATTTTCCCAAAATATGCAGCAAATACATACAAAATGTCTATATGTGACTTAGTTGTGTTACACTGTGATCTACAATCTGGAAAAAGTAAAATTGTATTTAATACTATTATTATTATTATACCATTTTTATTATTTCAGTAGATATATTAATAATATTAATTTTTCTGGGGAAAGAAGAACTTAAAAATTACTAATATTTTCTTTCAAGATTAAGGGTTTAAAATGATTTAAATTCAATAAATATAAAATTGGAACTCAAATTTTTCTCAAACTTTCATACTATTCCATTATTTTTTGTGTTTATTCTATTTTATGATTTTTTTGTTTTTTACATAATGGGACTTCCACAATTTTAAGTTTAGACTAAAATTTTAAAGAGTTTTCACATAATATTTTTAAAAATTCTTTTTCATTTTTTTCAAAATAGAGTCTACTAATTAAACTCAGTATTTCATGATCTATTAATTCAGCAGTTATTATAATCCATCTTTAATTGGATTAGCTATAATTACAACTAAATGGCTGAGTCATAAAAGGTTAAATACAAGTCATTTTCCATTAAAATACTTAAATATGAGTTGATCATGGCAAGGAAGGAAAGATACTTCATCTTAAGGTTAACTGCTAAGACTTTTCCCCTATTTTCATGAAGTCAGCTTCCTCATATCTTGCTTTTTTATGATTCATAAAACCTCTCGATTCTACAACATACTGTCCAAGTACATGGTATATTTTTGATCATTTTTTATCATTTATAATTTTTATAAGATAACCACCACTTACCTATACATGTGTAGAATAAAATAATTATTTTCCTATATTTTTAGCTCACATTTTCTCTTAAATTGAGTGTTTGTTAGTGGTATTACTGACAGAAGGGGAAAGAAAGATTGAAGACCCATATGGCCAACTCATTCTTTGTGAATTCTTTCTTTTTTCTTCTCTCTCTCTTCCCCCCTTTCTCTCTCCTCCACCTCCTTCTCTCTCAGTCTCTCTCTCTCATACACACAGACACACACACATTTATTATGTCATTTTTGTAACATCAAGTTTTTTTAATTAACATTTTCTATGATTTCCATTTGGAAACAAGTCATTCAAAGGTGAACAATTAACTTTAGACTTATCAAAAGAACATTATACTCAGGGACCAGTCATCAAAAAGGTAATACATTACTGTATTGAATCACTAAGTTCAAATAATTTTGAATTTCAAATCAAGCAAAGCCCTTGATTTCCTGTTTAGGCACTTTGAAATTACCTATATCCTTTGAGAAAATTTTAGGAGGGTAATAAAAGGGAAAGAAAAAAAATGCCTAGAAGAAATGAATTGCTACAGCATGACATTTATTTCAATTCCACAAATATTGTTTAGGGTGAAAGATGCATCAGACGTCCCTTCTTAATAGAGGTGTATGATAAATCCCCAATCATATATTGTCCAAAGTTGTATGAAATCCGGAACATAAAATACAACATTTTATGTTCCATTGGTGCTCAGCAGAGGAAGAGGAGGAGAGATGATGATATGAGGTAAGGATTATAACAAGAAAATGAAGGTAAATGGCATGTCAAGAGGAAGGAAGAGCATGAACAAAGGCCTGGGGGCAGGTAAGTCCCAGGAACAGAACTTAGTTCCATTGAATTGGAATGTGGGCTATGAAGAAGGGGTTCATGAAATGAAATTCTGCAGAGGATGGTTGAAGTGGTATTATAGAGAGCCTCAAATGCCAGTTTGAGGAGTTCAAAATCAACAAAGAATTTCCAACAAGGAACTGATATAATTAGGGCTGTGTTTCAGGTTGATTCGTAGAGGAAGAGATCAGAGTGAGGGGAATCTGGGAGTAGAGGGAGCAGGTATAAGGTGGTGATAATGGTCCGAGCAAGACCAGTAGAGGAGACAGTGCCAAGAAGTTCTCAGGAGTAAATAATCCTGAATGAGTCAGACTACATGAAAGGCCTCAGATATTTATGTACTTATACACTGAGCCTGATGGGTAACATATTTTTGGAAACATTGGCGATTTAATATTACAAGTTGAATTATCTTACCGGTATCAGAATACTTGTTGGGATTCAACTATGTCTGTGATACAGAAGACTGCTTGTTCAAAAGGAATAAATCAATAGAAAAGGCAGATTCCATTTGTTTATTTTGGTTAAAATCGTATATTAACGCATATATGTGGAATCTAGAAAAACAGTACAGATGAACCTATCTGCAGGGCAGGAACAGAGACGCAGACATAGAGAACAGACATGTGGACACAGTGGGGGAAGGGGAGGGTGGGACGAATTGGGAGATTAGGGTTGACATAAATATATTTCCATGTGTAAAACAGATAGCTAGTGGGAACCTGCTGTATAGCACAGGGAGCTCAGCTCAGTGCTCTGTGATGACCTAGATGGGTGGGATGAGGGGGTGGGAGGGAGGTCCAAGAGGGAGGGGATATAGGTACACATATAGTTGATTCACTTCATTGTACAGCGGAAACTAACACAACATTGTAAAGCAATTTTACTCCAAAAAAAATTTTTTTAAATAATAAAAACAAAGCTAATAATTAATTTTTTTTAAAAAAGGGCAGAAACATTCTACCATGTGGTAAGAAGATGTACATCTGCTTGTAAACATGTGACATTAGTAGACAATATCTGAATCAACATAAGTGACTAAGGGATAATGTTCTGCATTGCTTCATAGTCAGAAGATGTGGATGATGCTTTACAACAGTGCTTCTCATACTTTAGTGGGCAGGAGAATGATCTCAAGGGCTTGTTGAAACACAGACTGCTGAGACCCACCTCTAGAGTTTCTGATACTGTAGGTCTGGTCTGAGGATCAGAATTCACACATGATGCTGATTTTGTATTACACAAATCACACAGATGTTAAAAGAGACAACTTGTGGGAAATTCAACCACTTGGACATTTACTAGAAAGCCCTTTCTCCAATAAAGGGCATCAGAAAGTTGTGCTGCCTTACTGAAACAACATTCCTCAGGTTGAAGACAAAACAATGAAGGGAATTTTTATTCCTGATTTAATTTTACCAGCAAAGAGGAGCTTATTCTTGAAGCTGAAATAATGGAAACTTGTATAGAAAGCATCCATGACATTTTAGTAATCAAGAAAAGGCTACTAAAGCATACCCTAGTTTTTAGGAAATTATATCAAAGAACAATTTAAGAAGCAATAACTATCATAGTTCTCCTGGGGGTTCTGTGGCCAGAAAATTTAAAGGAGGTGGAAAGTAAAAACGGAAGATCTGATAATACAATCACAAATAATACTGATGAGGAAAATAAAGAATCGGTATCCTAGGAAACCAGCGTGGTTGCTTAAGGCTCTCTTTCTTCTGATGAGCTCAGATTTAAATGAAACGTGTACAAAATATGAAGGGAAGAACATATAACCAAAGATGAATACAAAAGAGAAGCAACAATCTTTAAGAATAGGACCAAGAGGCTGAAATATCTGATATTTCTTACCTATACTAAGGACACTAAAGAGTTTTCTTTTAAATGTGCATGAAATATGTGTACATACGATATGAATACTATATCAGAGTAAAAAAGATTTTTTAAATGATGGATACGATCACTGCTTGGGAAGAATGATATACTGTTAACTGTGGTAAAATGGTGTTTGTTTCCACTTCGCTCCACTGGGAGAATTATCCTCACGTTAGGCAGGATAGCATTGTAAAGGAGTAATTAAAGCACAAAATAAAAGCAACGATTATGAGAGCTTTTAGCCTTTTCAAATGAATGCTCAAGTCCAGACACAGATGAATTACGTTTGAAAGGTTGTGAAACAAATCATTCTGTGTAATCACCGGGAAATGATGGTGAATAGAGGAAATCCCATAAGATTAGAGATGAGCAAATGATCCCATTTTCAAAAATGGATAAAATCAAGTGTGGAATCCACAGACTTGCTAAGGATAACTTTGAAAACAATCTATAAAAGGATTGTCAGACTATCAGTTTGGACCCTCTAGTAAGTGGTGATCGTGGAAACCAAATAAACAAATAAATAAACAAACATTTAATGCCAAGTGTGCACTCAGATAAAGTCAAACCACGCCAATCTCATATTTCATGGGCTTTCTATCATATTCTAACTTAGACACTTAAAGAAAGTTCATGATGCCCTCGTAGCTATGACAGAGAATGTGCAACAAATGCTAGAACATTTAGGTGAATTTGGAGGTATATCAAAGAGCCCTACCTTAGGTATTCTAATTATGAATCAGTAATGGACTCTAGAGAGGTAGCTTCCCTCCTTGGCTTTGTTCCATCAATTAACATTTTTTTCTATCAGTGTCTTAGTTGAAGACTAAATCATGTCCTTATCAAATATGTAGTTGACTTGAAGCTGGGAAAACTGACTACTATCTTTGACACCAGAAACAGGATATAAATTGATCTTGACAGGCTAAAGGGATGAGGCAAACCCAACATAATGAAATTCAACTTGGATAAGGAATGTGACAATGCCAAAATAATGAAATTTAACTGGGATAAATGAAAAATCCTAGATTTGTGTTGGGATAGCAATTACACATGTTGAAGATAGATCTTTTCTTGACAGCAATTTGTGTGACAATGACTTGGGAGCTTTAATCAGCTACACATTTACTGAGATAACATATGTGGAAGGGCCTTATTGTGCCTGGCAGATAGCAGGCACTATCTGCCTATGAGCTGACTATGAGCCAACCACATGATTTGGCTGCTAATGCTGTAGGCTAAACTGCAGGATTGTGGTTCACACTTAGGGAGATAATATTTCCAGTGCATCCTGGACTGGTCAGATCATTCACAGAGCAGTTTGCCCTTTTCTAGGTTCCTCATTAAAAGAAGTAAAATGATAAAATAACATTTAAAAAGAGGGTGACCAAAATGGTGTCATATTAGGAAAACAGAACGTGGGAGTCGGGGGTAAGTGAGGTTTAACAGGGGAAGAGAATGACTAGGGTAAGCACTATATTAATATTTAAAACGTTGCCATGTGGAAGAGAGAAATGACAAATTTATAATATTTAAATTCCACAGGAAGAGCTGACAGCAAGGTAAAAAGAAGAGGAAAACATTTCGGGTCAAAACAAGAAAGAACTTTCTAATCATTTCAATTTTCCCACAAGGGAAAAGACTATATCATGAAGTAATGAGATTCCACATATTTCTACCAGAAGCCAGGCAGTGGGGAAGGTACAGAGGGGATTTCTGAATTGGGTAGGAAGCTCATCATAATGGCTCCTATGGTTTCTACCAAGTCAGTTCAATAAATATTTATTGAATGTTTACTATGTGGAAGGCAACCTCCCCCTTTTGGGGGTATACCAAAGTGAATGGGTTAAAGACATTATCCTAAACATGCCTGTGGTCTTATAATAGAGCTGAGGTGTGTACTTCATTAATTTTAGGGCTGTAACACTTATAAATAAGTGATTTGAGCCACTCAGTGCTCTGCTAGTAAGGAAGGGGAAATAATTTGCTGAACTGGGCCCCAAGGATGAGTAAGAAATTTTATCAGATATAAACGGTGAGGAAAAGAAGTAGGAAAATAATTCCAAGTAGATGGGAAATTGGGGCAAAGATACTGACCTGAGAGAGAAGCTAAATAGACAGCTGTTCAATTTGGATAAAACATGATGGTAAAGAGGAAGCAATGGAGAAGAGGCTCAGAAAGGGTCTCTGAAGCTATGCCCTGTCTTTTGGAGGCAGGAAGAATCCATAGCACATGTTGGAGTGTACAATTACCATGATCGGAATTTTGCTTCAGGAACTGGCATATGGGTATGTTTGACAAAATAAGTGCATTTGGAAAGAAGGTGGCCAAAACAGAGGCAGCTAAGGATATTTGTATTTACTGAGTATCACCTATATTCCAGGGCACTGTGTGAGGTCCTTTAAGTAAAATATTTCTGTTAATCCTCACAGGTTTATAGAGCACATGTAACTGAAAAAATGGTATGGAATCCAGTACATATGATCACACTGTGATAAGCCAGAAACAGCCCTAACTTTCAGGCAATGAAGTCTTCCCAGGAAACATAAGAGAGTAATCCATTAGGATACATTTGAAAGACCCTCTCTGGAGAGTCAAAGAGAGAAAGGAAGAGTTTCACGTGTGTTCTCATTATATCTAGGATCAAATTATTATATCTGGATCTTGTAAGAGAATGTAATTTGTAAAGTTGAAGCATTAAATAAATGTTAGGTGTCATGTGTTTGTTACCTGTAGACTGAAAATTTGGACTGTCCTAGAAACGAACTTACTCTGGCATCTACAGATAACTCTGGTGAATGAATCACTTTTCAGTGGGTCAAATGTGGTGACTTTTGGTTTGAAAATCATATATATTTTATAACACTGAAGATACCACCTTTATTTTTCTTATTCTAAAACCATGAAGGAACGAGTATACCTTAATTTGTATCACAAAGACAATGGTTCCTTGCTGTTATTGGATTGAAAATTCTGTCTAAATATTGACAAATGATGAGAGTAGCAAATAGTAAATTCTCTACTATTGGAACCTATTTAAACTTCCATTGTGAACCATAATTTTTTTTAGTTATTGTTAACAACAACAAAAAAATCAGTGGTATGGAATGCAAGAACTGATAGATGGGATTTATTGTGTGCACTTGAGATCTAGTGGCCTCATGAAAGGAAGACTTACACATACAGACTGAAGGAGTTATCATTTATTAAAAGCCACCACTGATAAAACACAGTAGGCCATTTCTTATTCATAAATCAGAACTGAGAAAATGCAATGAGTCAAACCAACTAATTCCCTAATTGGTCAGATTTTAGCCTACTTATTAAAGACAACTCTACATGAAAACCTCTAAGGTCACAAACTAGTTATTGACAGTAGCTCTTTTGTGGCCCACTAGATGATTTCACCTGGCCACATTTAAAAATTAGGACTTATTGCATAAAAATCTAGATACCCAGATTTCCATGAAAATCAAATCTAGCATGTGTGGATACAAACATGCAGGACAAGTATTAGAGAAATTAACTTGCTCATTTAGACAAGGCATGAACTCCTTAGTTTACCATGGACCTTACGAATCCCTATTACTCCTTCAATTTTTAAAAAAATACCCATGTTGTTCACTTATTTGCCTGATCTGTTTCTCTAATCTAATCCACATCTGTTACTTCTCTGAGAGTTAGTAGCAAAGCTGAGCATTTGAACTGCTCAAATTCCTGAAGATGTGATGTATTGTTCAGTATTACAGCAATTTTTTACACATCAGATAACTTTTGGTGTATACGGGCTATTAAATTTACTTTGATTTATTTTTTTCCTATTAAAAAATGCCAAAAGTAACAAAAATCAGCCTTCTATTTTTATAAATGTATTTATTTATGTAAAAACATGAAAAAATTAAAGTCATCAGTGAGTAACTGTATCTTGTATTTTCTATGATCTTCAATGACAAAATTGTCTAATTTACATATACTGCAAAATTGGTATTCATTTTTTTAATATCACGGGTGGCTAGACATTCACATAATAAATATCCTTTTACCTTGCATCAGCTGAACTTCAAGAAAAATTAATTACATTCATTATTTTCTGATTTATTTCTTTCTGTAATTTAAGTATCCCCATGACAACCACAAATTTTCGCTAATTTCTGAACAGTAGAAGCACCTTCCTGTAGCATTCTCTGCATTTATCAAGTGGTTTCTTTGAAGGATAGAAAACCTAAAGGCTTTTCTTAGTGATATTCTTTAATAGTCACCTTTAATTTAGAATGAAAAATCATATGTACATCACAGCTGTTTATTTCACTTTACTTTTTTACTTCATTATGTCCTGTTCT
Organism: Lipotes vexillifer; assembly: GCF_000442215.2. Taxonomy (NCBI): domain Eukaryota; kingdom Metazoa; phylum Chordata; class Mammalia; order Artiodactyla; family Lipotidae; genus Lipotes; species Lipotes vexillifer. The sequence goes on along the minus strand of NW_006791919.1, from coordinate 420,190 downwards.
TAGGCAGGTCTATATTCCATTTAACCATTACTAGGTGTTTACCCAAGCAGTTACATTAAAAAATAACTCTACACGTATGTTGGATTCTTTTGAAACCATGGTTGATATCAAAACACTTACAAAATTGTAAGTCTTGAGTTATCTGGTAGGAAAAATATATAATTCCTATTCTTTAAAAAAATTCTGTTCACGTATGCTAAGGAGAACAAGGTAAACTCTCATTCATAAAGGCTTATAGTCCTCCCCAAATTGTCACTACCATCATCACTCTCCTCATTTTCTTATTTCCCTTGTTAAATATCACTTGGGAAATTTTTTCCTCCTTTTTCTGTGTTTTAAGAAATATTAGAATGAAAAGTTAATTTTTCCTAATTATCAAGGGCATGATATCGGAGAATCAGTAAGTGGATTTATCTGATGTTTTAAAAAATTTGCTTTTACACTTTCCATCCCTCTATTCCCATTCCATCTTCTATTTTCTCTGAGTACCACATTCTCTTTGTCCAACAATGATGGAATAGAGATAGAAGCCACTTTTAGTTTTAGCTCTTTTAGTTAACCTGTCACCCTTCCTAAAGTATTTTTACTGAATTGTTTCCCATACTTCTTTTAATTTGATTCAACCCTTTGTTTTGTAAACATTCATAAAGTTGACTGAATTAATATATGTGTGTACACACATATATATGTGTGCATGTTCACGTGCATGTGTGTGTATGTGTGTATATTTCAAGGTTGATCTGATAATACCCTGAATTTTGTTCAAGTGAGAAACAGTGAATGACAAAAGGTTAAGTAAATTATTTAAATGTAATACGGATAAATGCAGAATTGTTTTGCTTTCATTTAGTTTTTAAGGTCACCTTATTCAGAGAAAATAATACTCATATACATGTCAGTAAGTAGGTAGTTTAACATATACAGATTCCTCATTAAAGATCATATTCATTTGTGGGATTATTTCTAGTTTTACTTTGTCAATGTCAACTCATATGATAGAATGATTAATTAAAGGCCAAATAATGACTAATTTGTGATTTGGGAGTTTTCTGGAATTAAAAAATAACAAATGTGAGAGGTTTTTAGTAAGTATCACTATGAGTTAAAATACTTGAAAGAAATGGGTATGATTTTCTGAAAAATTTTCCCTTTGTGGGGATCAGATAAACATTTTTAATAGAACAAAACCCATTTTCTAAGGCTGTAAAAGTTCATGTTATATATATACATATATATATAGTGCTAGTCATGGTACATAGAACAATGAATTATTTAACAATATTTAACATTATTAATTATTTAACATTAACATTATTTAATACAAGGAACTTGATTTTGACCTTTTTTGAAAGTTATATATTTTAATTTTGAACCAACGTTTTTCATTAGAAAATACATATGTATGTATCTACACTTCTGATTATGTATTCTATAAAATACCTAAAGAATGGCATCTATTATCATTGTATATATGAACCTTTAAATACATATGTATTTCATTTTATTATAAAATGCTAAGCTGAAAAGAGAAAGCAATAGAGAAGAATATGGTAACACATAGTGCCAATTTTTAAGATGATTTTTCTTTCAAATAAGATATTCATTTTTATATGAACTTGATAGTGGCATTTTTTCTTTTTTTGATAGTAGCATTTTTTAAAGTCTATATTATGCTTAGAATCAGAGTGATTCCAATTAATGACTTTAACATTTTTAAGGTAGCATGTCCACCATCTGATTAAAAAGGAAAAACACTCATCTTACATAACCTTATGGGAATATCTCTTCTGTGCCTCAGTTCTCTTCTATGTATATATTCTGTGTATGTCACAATGATTAAATGTTTGACTTTACCTATAGAACTTAGAATAGAGAGCAGGATAGAAACAAGTACCATATAAATTTTGCTCTTATTTTGTCAGTGTGGCACTTCTAGAAGTGGGAGTCCTTTTGAAGAGAGAAGAAAAAATGGAAAAGCTACTTAGCAGTTGCTTAAGTGAACTGATTAACTGAAAAGGCCCCACATCCAAATGGTAGCAGGTACATGAAACAAAGCATGTTTACTTCTCTATTTATTATCAGGACACATTTGGAAGAAAGAGCTCATGAAAGCAGGATATAAAAATAAGACCATAAAGAATCTTTGCAAAAATGTAAATATCACACAAGAGAAAATAACCGAAATCCTGCCAGCATGCAAGGTGTCACCCCTATAGCAACTATAAGAAATTTTAAAATCTTTATAGTCAGAAAAAAATAGATATTCTCAGAAGAAGATAGGCCACTGGCCAATAAAAATATTGTGGAAAAATAATAACAGAAACTCCAGGTTTGGTTTTTAAAGCGTTCCTCTGATACTTGATATGTTTTTGATATTGGGCTAGATACAACATGACAGAGGATGGGTATGGAAGGAGGAAGGGATCTAAGAACTAGAAAATTAATGGCCTAAAAAGTATTTTAATTAATGTTCCACACTGACTTTAAGTGATAATTATGTTAGATTTTTA
>NW_006791919.1:402449-417670 GCF_000442215.2 Lipotes vexillifer | reverse complement strand
TTCCCTACAGCCCAATTTGCAAGCTCTTCTGAGTGTCTGCTTAGTCATCTGCTTAGTCATGTGAACTGCTACATTTCTGATTCATTGAGAGAATGTGAATATCCTATTTTCTGAATTTGTAAGCTTTATAGAGTCCCATAGCAACAGCCTGTAATTTGTGTGTGTGTCTGTATGTGTAAATTATTTTCCAATTGCACATTTTCTAGCAACTCTTTCAAATCTAAAAAAAAAAACCTCTTCCAACAAATTGTTGGAAAATACTGGCTAGAGAAACTTGCGTAAGAGCACCCAATGCCAAATTAATGGTTTGGTGATTATCCTTGAACTACTTTCTACATTTATGGGCTAGTGAAGGCTAAGCAATGTTGGTTTCTTTTGAAGCTGCATGGGAATATTTTATTTTGGAGATTCAAAGGAGGAACTGCAATTAGAACAAAGAAAACATAAGTATTTTAATTTTTAAGATCTCATATGCAGTTTTAATTTTTAGCCAGAGTAACATATTAAGAAATATCATTAAGGTACTATGGGTATATAAAGAGATCACAATGGGACTCCACTCTAGGTTGCTAATCTTGGGGGTCATCCTTCACCTTTAAAAAAGCTTAGGGCTTCCCATTCCAGTATTGTTGGTATCAGCAGCCACAAAAACAAGCAGGAACTCTTGTAAATGTATTAAAAATATCGACTGTTATCTAACAGTTATGGCAAAGTCTAAATCACAGAAGGTATACATATATTCACTATATGTAGCGTACAATAGTTTTAAAGGCTTATAATGACAAATAATGCACTTTGGTCATCTTCCCTCACGTTTTATTTTCAACTAACATTAAATAGAATTAATATCCAATTGTGCTACATCTTGATTCAATTTCAACTTACCCTTCCGGTCTCATTACAACCAATCCCAGTAAGCATTTTCCTTTCTTCCAACATCACACCATTAGTTATTGGATGGCTATGATTTTTCAAGCAGTAAGCAGTTTGGTTTTTTTTTTGCAAGTACAAGTACAAGTAAATAGATACACCAGTGTATTAATGCCTGTTTTACAAAACTGCTTCAGTTATGATATACATTTTAATATACTAAACTGACTGCATTGTGAAGAAAAATTTCAGAATGAATAAACTCATAAAAATTCATTGGTAATGCCTGTTCATTTAGGGAAAGCCTGTCTATCGAGCTTAGAATTGCTTGTTATGAGAGGAAACTTTATCATGCGTCCCACAATCACTGAAGCTAATGCTTACCTTCAGGTTGCCTAGTTATTCATTTGGGCTATATTTCAAGGTCAAGTTCCACTGACTCTTCTGCTCTTTTCATCAGAACAAGAAGAAAAAAGCCTGATTTTTAAGGTTCTGTTACTATTCCATTTGGGAAAGCAGCAATGTTATTTGTCCAGATATAACATGCATTGTGAGGAGAAGGTACTAGATCTGAAAGGTTTCATAGTTTCCACTATTACGTGAACGTCATAGAAGGGGAAGACGAGGTTATCAGAAATTATAATCATGTACTTGAGCGACAGTCCATGGAGAAACTTGAGATTTCTGCTCCCCTAGGTTTCTGTTTCCTTGCATTGTCCTTCTTCCCACACCTGACATGTTACAGAATTTTGACAATTGAGGAACATCTCTGGAGTACTGATTACTCTGCCTTTGATCTCCTTGCCTATGAGGAGCTGTGTGCTAAGTCACTGATTATCAGAAGAGCCTTTAAAAAGTTTACTCTTTAGGGGCTTCCCTGGTGGCGCAGTGGTTGAGAGTCCGCCTGCCGATGCAGGGGACACGGGTTCGTGCCCCGGTCCGGGAAGATCCCACGTGCCGCGGAGCGGCTGGGCCCGTGAGCCATGGCCGCTGAGCCTGCGCGTCCGGAGCCTGTGTTCCGCAACGGGAGAGGCCACAACAGTGAGAGGCCCGCGTAACGCAAAAAAAACAAAAAAAAAGTTTACTCTTTATTATTACTGAAGAATATTACCTTGAGTGATCTGAGGAAGCCCAAGTGGCCAAAAGACACATTTTAAATTTGTTTTGTTCCAAAGCATTACAGAGTAAAAGCATGGTGCAAAATTAATCTGGTCAGCAAGAGAAAGCAGGGCACACAAAGCATCTGCTGGCTGCCTCTGGAATAAAAACACTGCATTTATCTAGACATTATTTATGATCTGTTTCTGGCATAACTAGTCGTTATTGCCAAAAGCCAAATTATAGCAGCCTTGTGTAACAGACTACCTCAAAAGAAGACAAATTCTCGAGTGGATGGCTTTTTAAAGTTTTAAACAAATGTATTTTTAGACTATCTTCTGTGTCCAGGAGGCCCCTAAGTCCCGCAGCATCTCCAGCTTTTTTAGAGTGGCAAGAAAACCACAAAAAGAAGAGAGAGGGAACAGAAGAATGGCTTATTTCTTCCCTATTTCCCAGGAACACAACCCACTACTTTGTGACTACCATGTTCAGGCCTTTAATTTGTCCTCCAAATCCTGTTCATTGTCTAACAAGCTTTGAAGGGTTGGAAGGTCCTGTGCCTCATGTGTGTGGCCCTGAGAGGAAGGGAGCTGAGTTCCACAGGATGACGTTCAGTGAAAGTTTTTCCAGAAGCACTTGTTAGTCTGATGAGTGTATTTCAGCTCCACATCAACAGTTTTTTCTTTTTGCAATTTAATTTGCACAAAAAGCAAGCAGTGCTCTTCTGCCTCCAAAAATATGTACGAGTGGGTGTGTACACAAGAGTGAGAGAGACAAGCATGGTGAGGGGAGAGGAAGGAGGAATTCAAGAAAAAGCTCAAATTATGCTTGTTTCATCCTTCAAGCTTCATTTGGGCTTTTCTTTATTAGAGAGTAGGGCTTATTAGAGACTATTCTGGGAGAATTTTAGTATTTGAAGAAATGGAGCTTTGGACAAAGAAGATGGGGAGGAAATATTAGAGCACACTGAATCTAAAAATTGCCTTAGATATGAAGTTCAGAGTAAGAGATTAGTTGGTGAAGTTCTTTCTGTATGTGCACCATGTAATTGGACTCAAAATTAGTGCTTGTGGTAATGACAGTGGTGGTTATAGTCTTAACCCCTGAAGAACAGTAAATAACCTGTAATGAAATGTGTTGCAATCACATGTTCCAATGAGAGAAGGGCGTCATAATGAGTATATCTTATACTTAGCATCATGTGCTTCTATACAATTTCTTGGTAAGGGAGGTGACTACACACATGGTCCAATTAAAGCAAAATATTATATAACTTCATGGCTAACTTTCAAGTACAATAAATTAATATTTTGGTACCTTAATTAGGTAGAACTTCCACCTGGTATTGACTGGTTCAGAAAGGTCCACCATAGAACAATCCCATCTTAAGCTCTGGAAACCAATGTTTCAAGGCCATATACTATTTATAGCTGACATTAATAAATTGTGATTTTTTGAGATGTATCTTATTCTTCCATATACGTATGGCTGAAAAATTAATTTAAAAATTAATTACTGAGCAAGTGAATGAACTACACTATCTTTTTGATTTTTTAAAATCTGTGTTTTTTCCTTAATGGAAACTCAGTTACCAAATTGTGTCTAAAAATATACATAAACAAGGATGGTGACATGTAGGAATTGTCATTACTGACAATAAAACATAGGCCTACATTGACCAAAGGATAAATGGAGTAGCCAGGTGTCAGCCATCCCCTGAAAATAAGAACCACTGTGGAAGTTTCATTTGTCTTACTTAAGCTTTGATTCAACATCTTGGAAATACCCTCATTTGCTCAGCCCAACACTGTCCAGTTGAAGGCTCATTACAATGTTAACGAAACAAATCTAAGTAACAGAAACTAAAGCCATCACTCACAGAGTGATTTTGGTGTATCCCACAGTGCATGATTCCACAGTGATACACACTACAGGTATAGCCACCTTTACATTACATCCCAAGGTCTTTGCTTCACTCTTAGTTCTCTTCTGATTTGGGTCATTTTTCCTAATGTGTTTCACCCACAAGCCATTGGAAATGCTCCCTGGGCACACACTCCGTCGTCCAAGCAGCACGTACCTCACAATTTCCTTTGACATTCAGTTCTATTACAACTTCCTAGGGAACAAGGGGCAGAGGGGGAAGAACCTCCCACCTGGCATGCTTCTTTTCAGCCTCTCTCTGTCTTCGGTACAAGTCCTTGTCACTATTCCAAAGCTTTGTAGAATAGGCTGAACTTAAGACATTGAGTTTATATTTTCATTCTCTTTAGAAAATTCAGGATGAGGTGGGTCTTCCAGCATTATTTCCTTTGAGCTTTTCTCCCCTAGAGATGACTTATTACCTAGGTTAAGAACATATGCATCAGGTATTTTTTAAAAGCTCTCCAGGTGATTCCAATGTCCAGTAACATTTGAGAACCATTGACCCAGGTAACATTTTAAGATGATCACCATGACTGTTGTATGGAGAATTGTTTACGGAAACCAAGTGTTCCATTTTTGCATGTTAATTTTGAGGTATCTGAAATCTGTCTGGGTGCAAATATGCTGATTGAAGAACTATAGGGGAAAATTGGGAAAGGTGAGTTGTGGTTTTTTAGTGAAAATCAAGAAAGAGATGATTGGGGGTTAATTTCAAAGAACAGTCCTCTAGATCAGAGGTGTAAGCAGAGTAAAGAGTAAAATGTTCTCACATAAATTTTTCTCTGACACTGGGAAGTATCATCCCTTAGGGACCATCCTGCCATGGCTGCCTTATTCTCCCCACTCCAGCAGAGGGGCTTTAGTGATGAGGGTTTATATAGTGTGACCTTAGAGTAGCACAAACAGGTGGTTGCACCAGTGGGTTGAAGCTAGCAGGCCAGCACCTGGCTTTCTGAGTGACATGACCAAAGAGAGCTGGGCCCAAGAGGATGAAAATGGTAAACGTTCCACGTTGGTTGAGGGTAATTGTTCAGGAATCTTTTTTTTTTTTTTTTAAGGAAAACACCTTTTTTTTTTTTACATCTTTATTGGAGTATAATTGCTTTACAATGGTGTGTTAGTTTCTGCTTTATAACAAAGTGAATCAGTTATACATATACATATGTTCCCATATCTCTTCCCTCTGTGTCTCCCTCCCTCCCACCCTCCCTATCCCACCCCTCTAGATGGTCACAAAGCACCGAGCTGATCTCCCTGTGCTATGTGGCTGCTTCCCACTAGCTATCTATTTTACATTTGGTAGTGTATATATGTCCATGCCACTCTCTCACTTTGTCACAGCTTACCCTTCCCCCTCCCGATATCCTCAAGTCCATTCTCTAGTAGGTCTGTGTCTTTATTCCTGTCTTACCCCTAGGTTCTTCATGACATTTATTTTTTTCTTAGATTCCATATATATGTGTTAGCATATGGTATTTGTCTTTCTCCTTCTGACTTACTTCACTCTGTATGACAGACTCTAGGTCCATCCACCTCACTACAAATAACTCAATTTTGTTTCTTTTTATGGCTGAGTAATATTCCATTGTATATATGTGCCACATCTTCTTTATCCATTCATCTGATGATGGACACTTAGGTTGCTTCCATCTCCTGGCTATTGTAAATAGAGCTGCAACGAACATTTTGGTACATGACTCTTTTTGAATTATGGTTTTCTCAGGGAATAAAACCATATGTTTTTCTCAGGTCATATGGTAGTTCTATTTGTAGTTTTTTAAGGAACCTCCTTGTGAGTCAGGTCCTTAGGGGCTTTTAGAGTAGCTGGGAAAGATTTGTTCAGGGAGAAAGAGGTCTGGAGGTCCCATAATAGCAATTAGGGGGTGGTAACCTGGAGAAATGTGTTACCTGCAGAAGAATAATACATTCATACATAATCAAGAACTGAGCGTACTAGGATGGCTGCCAATTTTTATCTCATGCATAACTCAGTGACCCATACTGTCCAGCTCAGGACAACACTGGGGTGACTATGACTGACTGTGAAGAGCTGTCTTTTGTGTTGTTAAATACTAAATGCAAGGCTTGCATCAAGATAGAACAATTGGCCATAGGATCTCTTTTTTTTTTTTTTTGCGGTACACAGGCGTCTCACTGTTGTGGCCTCTCTGGTTGCAGAGCACAGGCTCCGGACGCGCGGGCCCTGCGGCCATGGTTCACGGGCCCAGCCGCTCCGCGGCACGCGGGACCCTCCCGGACCGGGGCACGAACCCGCATCCCTTGCATCGGCAGGCGGACTCTCAACCACTGCGCCACCAGGGAAGCCCTTGCCATAGAATCTCTTCACCTTCCTATCTTTACCATTTTTAAAGGACTAAAATAGGCACTAGAATCAGAGATTTCTCTCCACTTTTACAGGCACTAATTATTTGGTAACACTGCTGTTGGAATTATTTCTAACCTCATGGAAGGTAAATGAAGCAAGAGAGAGACCAAGACATCATATAATTCAACAGAGTCATGCGAAAAGGATTTGATGCTGCTGTAAAAGTAATGAGTGGCCTCAGGGAGCAGAGTCACACTTCTCAATTGCAAAACTTCTAACTGGGAGTTGTAAAGATTGCCAAAGATAGCATCTATGAAGGTAGCTAGTATGGTGCTTGCACGTAGCAGATAGTCACTAAATACTTATTTTAGTAGAAATGAGCATAGATTATTAAAAAGGAAAAATATTTAATAAAATCAGTCATCTGATTCATTAATGATATCTGATTTTTTTTATAAACTTATTTATTTTTGGCTGTGTTGGGTCTTCATTGCTGCGCGCAACCTTTCTCTAGTTGTGGTGAGCAGGGGCTACTCTTCGTTGAGATGCGCGGTCTTCTCATTGTGGTGGCTTCTCTTGTTGTGGAGCATGGGCTCTAGGCATGTGGGCTTCAGTAGTTGTGGCTTGTGGGCTCTAGAGCACAGGTTCAGTAGTTGTGGCCCATGGGTTTAGTTGCTCCATGGCATGTGGGATCTTCCCGGACCAGGGCTCGAACCCGTGTCCCCTGCACTGGCAGGTGGATTCTTAACCACTGCACCACCAGGCAAGCCCATGATATCTGATTTATTAACTAACAATTGCATTTGTCTAATATGTTCAAAAGAACTATGTTGAAATAACCTACAGATTACTAATATTAAAAAGTTGAGAAATGCTGAAAACTGTTTTTAACTTTTATTATAAGCAGAGACAACTATATTTAGAATACAGTTAATCAAAACCTTGTATGAGTGAATTAATTAGCATGGACAGTAGGAATGAACTAGTCATATGTCAGTCTCCATTAGAACCCTACAATTTAGAACCTTATGCATAATATTAATTTGATATTTAAACTGCATAGTAATGTTAAGTTTAAGAAAATTCTTCAGTAGTCAGTGGAGAGTCTACATTTAAATATTTGAATTATTACTTTTGATAAAATTCTAAGTCTAAGAATTAGTTTTTGCTCAAGAGACCTTTATAAAAGAAATATATTTTAGATATGAGCAAAAGGTAGAGACTAAACCAAATTATATGTTCATATAATTTTTAATGCTAACATTTGCAAATAATTTGAATGCATTTTATACAGTAGGATATACCTAAAAAGGGGTATTATTTTTGAGAAATCATGGATTTTCATAGATGATTGTGCATCCTACCTGCCACTGAATTTTTTCCTGGTATATATATTCATTTCATATCTGCCAATGTATTGATGCATAGCTAATTCTCAGTGCATATTTGCTGATGCACCACCACTTCTGTGCAGACTCACTGATGCTGGCCAATGATCAGGTGCCAGTGTCAACTGTACTCTGTCCATGAGAGACCAACAACTATTTAGCAGGCTGACCATCATGTATTTGGCCAATCACGGGACATTTTAATGAGACTATTTTAAATCATCATTCAGAAGACAGATCCTAACTCATGATGGCTAATATCTGTTGATTTACCATTCTTATATTTCCTGCGGGAGAAAACAACACCTGTGATATGAAAAATGCATACTATAGACTGTCTGCAGTGTTTGTTTTCTGTTTAGAAAGATGCTGATGTGCCACAGATGCCGACGTACATTCTAATGTTTGAAATACTGTATACTTGAGTAGGGTGAAAGTGCTGATGCTACTCAAATATGCATGAGATGGCTGATGCCTACTCAGGAATGCACCAGAACTGCTGGCACAGGTTCCATCAGTAAATAAACATAAAATAGCATTTTCATTTTTAGATACAATTTTATCAAAACCAGCTTATATTCTTTCATGGTAGAGGAGAGGGTGAAAATAAAACTGTACTTGTATCTTAAATTTGAAGGCAGAGGAAATTAAATGCAATGCTAACTCCATTAACAGTTTTTGATTAGAGACATGGCTGCTCTTAAAAATGGGGAAGATTTTCTGTGTGTTCCCAGTGGCTCTCTTGGGTTTCTTGGATTAGAGGAGTCAAAGACTGTAAGGAAAAGGGACCTGACTTGGCAGTGTTAACACTTCAGTATTTAGAATCTGGGCTTGTGACTCGTTTTGCCCAGAAATGGTAGGTGTGCATGGAGGGTAGGGTGGCGTGGGGTACTAAATATTACATAACGTTGTATCAACTGTCTCTAATGGATAGAGCAGAGCTTGTTAGAGCTGCCTGTAAGAGAGAGATGGTTCTGACTGAGGGTATGGCTTGAGTACGTTAGGACATAATAACATGAACACTTTACTTCCCACATTAGTGTAATAAGCATGCTAATTTAAATTTCTGATTTAGACATAACTGATACTCATTCCTTGAATCACACAGATCAAGAATAGCTGAGAGTTTCTATTTAGAAACTAAATGCTTCAATGATGCCTGTGTTTCCTATGACCACAGAGAACTTTGTATCAACTGTAACAAATTTTATCATTTTATCTTGTGTTTCATTTGTTTGGGGGCAATTAGTAAAGTAGAATCTCCTTTTAATAATCCATCTAAGTTTTTTGTGCCTTCATATTGCCGACAGCAGTCATATTCTTTTCTCTATTTTGTCTGGAGACTCTTCAGGCAGTCCCCAGAAGGTCGGGTCTGCTTGGATTCCACCTCCACAGTCTACTAAAACACAGGAGTATCCTCATGAGGCTGGGGACAGTGCAGCCACCATCTGCATGCAGCTGATTTTGAAAACTTCCCTGCTCTTCCCACCCCTGCCTTTGGAAAGCACCTTCCTCCATTCTGACAGGTTTCTGTAAACTTGCATCTTGGGGAGAAAGGCTTTAGAGGAGCTTTTTGTCTTTTTCCTGCCAGAAAGCCCATGAACTCTTTATGCAAAAATTTCCATACCCTTCCCAGAAACTTTAAATTGTATATCCATAATTCTTCCTGCAACAAAAAGTGAAGTTTCTCTCATGGGCCAATGCACCTTACCGGATGACAGTCATCAGATTTTGGTACTGCACCTATCTCTTTCTTTTCAAAGCTTCTGCTTCCAACAAAGTCATTTAGACAATAATATAATATTTAAAAGAGTATAAAGTTGGAAGTCACCTTAAATATCAGCATGTTTTTGACTTAGAGCCTACTGGGAGGAATAATTTAGTTTCATTAACTAAAGTGGCTGTCCTTGTCACTCTGGCAAGTCAACAGTGACTTGGGAACAGTGTCTGTACAGGAAAGAATAAAGAAGAAAGCATGGGTTTTTAATAAAATAAGATAAAGACTGTGAAAATCCTATAAACACTTGGTTTACATAACTGTAATTCTGAAGTATTATTATTAAAACTAAGACTGCATGTAAGATTTTATCAAAGTTAGACTATTCAAAACAAGCATGAATTCGTATCCAGAGGGTAGGATCCTGAATTTGGAATCTATGGTTCTAGGTTATAGCTTCTAATTGGACAAGGGAAAAGAGAGGTGGATCAGTATGTCTGGAATTTCTGGATTGCTCTTCTATCTGAAAGCAGTTTAAAACCATCCAGAGTAGTTGGCAGTGCTGCCCAGCAGCTGCCCAAGTAGCCACTGCAACAGCTGGACCAATACAGCTACTGCACAAAGAGGACTGCAAAGACCCAGGAAATGGCTAAATAACTAGAGGTCTGATTTTTTACTTGTCAAAAAATAAAAAAATTAAAAAGATGAAACGTAAAAATTGTTTCCATGATATCTTAGATTTCCAGATATTTCTTCTTACAATATCACAAGAAACTGAAACAGGAGCCAATCTAGAGACTAAAGCTGTTAGTTATCATTCATTATGTTATATGATTTATAGCATATGGTATAATGCTTTTGAACATAAGAAACATTTAAACACAGGGGAAAGTTTGGAATAAACAGGATAACATAACTTTCAACACTGTCTAGAACTGACCTGTTCTTTCATTCAACAAATATCTACGAAACACCTAATCTGAGCCAGGCACTTAGGTTTCACTGAGGATACAGCTGTGAAAGAAAGATATAAAAACCCCTGGTTTCTTGGAGTTTACCTTCAATATTTGTATTTCATCCATTAATTCTATAGTTTCTCTAATTCAAATAAATGATCTCTTATCCAAAAATGCTAACAAGAAACATTTCCTGAATGTTCCTGTGGACCAGGTATTGTTCTAGCTACTATATATACATTGGCACATTTAATTCTCACAGCAACCCTATGAGGCAGAAACTGTTTTACAGATGAAAAAATGAAGGCACAGAGCATGGAATTCACTTGCTGAAAGGTCCACAGTTGGGAAGTGACAGCACCAGGAATTATACCCACGGAGTGTGGCCACAGAGCCTGCAGCCTTAACCCCTCCAACCTACTGCCTCCCCAGAGTAACTGGCACTCTGCGATACCACGTACTCCTGATTATTTTGTTTCCATTGATTTAAAAATTAAACACAGGCACTTTGTTTTTAAAGAACAATTTTGTGTTTATAAACCAGGTATATCACCAGTAACAAATCCTACAGATGCCAGAAATATGCAGGCCATGAGAGTACTTAAAAATAAACACAAAGATCACAGTTCTCAAATCTGATTCTGAATTTGGCAGTTATAAATAATCACAGCTACAGTGTTCTCTCACCTCTGAGACAGCATATACTGTATCTACAGAATTAAATGCTATTTATTTTGGACTCTGTGCAGAAACCTGAAGCCACGCAAAGGGACTCTTGAGGTGGTTAGTCCAAACCCTTCATTTTGGAGACGAGGAACTGAGATAAAGAGACGTTTCCTAAGGTCATGCTCAAGAGCCTCGTCTTACTTAGAGACTTTGTAATATTCCCATTTGTTCTTTACCCTAATTTGAGGATTAATGGGTCAAGATACAGTTTGTATAGAAAGCTGAAGATCGGATAGCTATGAAATTCTCTCCCTGGCAACCTCCAGAATGTTTAATGTAAATAGTGTGATTTAGGGAAATCGACGTTAACATTTCCTGACACATGGAACAGTTTAGGATTTAAATTTCCTTCAGAACAGAGTGTGTTCACATCCAAATATGATATAAAGGAAGCCTGACTAAGGAAAAAGTGTCAGTGAAGTATAAACCATTAACCTTGGTGATGGGCAGGTCTATGTTTGAATCTTGATTTTGTCTCTTAGAAACCTGGAAATCTTGGGCATTTTTTCCCTTGAGCCTCAGTTTTCCCATCTGTAAAATGGGGAGATGAATGTCTATTATGAGGTTGTTGTAGAAATTAAATAGAACAAGGCATTTTAAGTATCAAAACAATAAAAACACACATAAAAGTGAGTTTCAGTACCCTCTGTGGTCTTCTTAATTATTTGGACTGAACAGGGAAATAACTAGCTCACAAGAAGACATCACTTTGATACCACATATTGTACTTCTAGGCTTAACTATACCGTTTGTTCCTCCTGTACTGAATCTTTCAAATTTTAGTAAAAGTAAAGCAGCTTTCCAGACTATGGCAAAAGGGACAGATAAAATCTTTGATAATACAGTCTTTTTAAACTTAAGAAAATCTTTCATTGTCTGGCTTAAAATAACATTTTTAGCATCATGTGCACCCTTCCTCTCCCTGCATCTTACTTTCTAGTCATGCCAAACCATCTGTTGTTCCCTGAAAATGCCATGCTGTTCCACACTTCCATGTATTTACATGCCATTTCCTCTGTCTCTGACAGCCCTTGGCTTCTTAATCATTTGCCACACTCTTGCCTGTCCTCTTACACTGGTGCTGAGTTCCTCAGAGGCAGGATCTGTGCCTCCCTGGCACAGGGCCTGGAACACTGAGGGTAGGAAGACCATGCAAATGTTTGTCATATGAACGAATGAGGCAGGTGACCAAAAAGGGCAATGCCATTTTTCCTTAAATTAGATTTCACAAAAACGTAAGTAAATTTGTGCAGTTGTATACTGGCTCTCTAATAAAGTCTAAAACACAGACTTAGAAAATCTAGTGACTGATAGCATTATTATTCAAGTGTGATTATAGTCCCATGAAGGATCAAATTGAAGAACAGCCCTTATTTGGATATATGGATATACGTTTTAGAGATTATACATCTAATATACCACGCATCAAGAAGTTTGTAAATCTAGATGTATCATTTTTAATGTGAAAACTAGCCACCTCTGACACTAGCCAGCATTTTAGCCATCGGAAAAGTACATTACATGGCACATAGTTGGAGCTTATTATCAAATTTTCAAAATAATACTATATGATACTCAGTGGAAAATTATATATTCAAAATCTACCTTAACGCATTTATATCAGAATATCACAAGTCATAAAAATTACCTATGGTTATAGTGATGAGACTGAAAATTGCTAACTTCCCTATTTTTTTAACACCTCTATTGGAGTATAATTGCTTTACAATGGTGTGTTAGTTTCTGCTTTATAACAAAGTGAATCAGCTATACATATAGATATATCCCCATATCTCCTCCCTCTTGCATCTCCCTCCCACCCTCCCTATCCCACCGCTCTAGGTGGTCACAAAGCACCGAGCTGATCTCCCTGTGCTATGCGGCTGCTTCCCACTAGCTATCTATTTTACATTTGGTAGTATATATAAGTCCATGCCACTCTCTCACTTCGTCCCAGCTTACCCTTACCCCTCCCCATGTCCTCAAGTCCATTCTCTACATCTGCGTCTGTATTCCTGTCCTGCCCCTAGGTTCTTCAAAATCTTTTTTTTTTTTAGATTCCATATCTATGTGTTAGCATACGGTATTTGTTTTTCTCTTTCTGACTTAATTCACTTTGTATGACAGACTCCAGGTCCATCCACCTCACTACAAATAACTCAATTTCGTTTCTTTTTATGGCTGAGTAATATTCCATTGTATATATGTGCCACATTTTCTTTAGCCATTCATCTGTTGATGGACACTTAGGTTGCTTCCATGTACTGGTTATTGTAAATAGAGCTTCAGTGAACATTGTGGTACAGAACTTTTTTTGAATTATGATTTTCTCAGGGCATATGCCCAGTAGTGGGAATGCTGGGTCATATGGTAGTTCTACGTTTAGTTTTTGTAGGAACCTCCATGCTGTTCTCCATAGTGGCTGTATCAATTTACATTCCCACCAACAGTGCAAGAGGGTTCCCTTTTCTCCATACCCTCTCCAGCATTTATTGTTTGTAGGTTTTTTCATGATGGCCATTCTGACTGGTGTGAGGTGATACCTCATTGTAGTTTTGATTTGCATTTCTTTAATGATTAGTTATGTTGAGCATTCTTCCATATGTTTGTTGGCAATCTGTATATCTTCTTTGGAGAAATGTCTGTTAAGGTCTTCTGCCCATTTTTGGACTGGGTTGTTTGTTTGTTTGATATTGAGCTGCATGAGCTGCTTGTAAATTTTGGAGACTAAGCCTTTGTCAGTCGCTTTATTTGCAAATATTTTCTCCCATTCTGAGGGTTGCCTTTTCGTCTTGCTTATGGTTCCCTTTGCTGTGCAAAAGCTTTGAAGTTTCATTAGGTCCCATTTCTTTATTTTTGCTTTTATTTCCATTTCTCTAGGAGGAGGGTCAAAAAGGATCTTGCTGTGATTTATGTCATAGAGTGTTCTATGTTTTCCTCTAAGAGTTTTACAGTGTCTGGCCTTACGTTTAGGTCTTTAACCCATTTTGAGTTTATTTTTGTGCATGGTGTTAGGGAGTGTTCTAATTTCATTCTTTTACATGAAGCTGTCCAGTTTTCCCAGCACCACTTATTGAAGAGGCTGTCTTTCCTCCACTGTATTCCCCTATCTTTTTGTCTCCACTATAGTTGCCTGCAGCAGAAGGTATTACTCTACACTTCAGTACCTCTAGAATCAGTAAGAGACTCAAAACTAAGCATTCAAAGTATGAATCCTCTCCTAGAGCTAGAAAAATAACTAAAACCACTCATAAAATGATCAGCTGAAACCAGGAATAAAAAATAATTGTGCACTATCCATGTGTCAAGAGAAAATGTTTAGTGTGTGAATTTAAAAAGAAAGCAAATTGGAAAATGACAAAAATGCTAAATTTTTCAAAACCTAAACTACTTTAAAGTTTAACTCATGTACTATCTTGTTTTTGAGGTTCTCCCTGCTGACTACCTACCATCTTACTATCTGATCAATCATTCCTTTCTGAATGACTATACATCACGCTTTTTGGTCTGATTGTTTCGTATATGTATGTTTTCACTCCCTTCAAGGACTATGAGCTCCTCTCCAAAGAGAAGAGATTATCTTATAAGGTTCTTTCCTAACCCCACTGTGCTGTAAACATAGTAGATGCGTAATAAATATTTGGTTCTTATTTGTTAACAAATGGGGAATTGCAACCACAATAATCAAGATTGTTTCTGCTACTATTATTTGTAGTTAAGGAAAACCCCCAAGGCAAGAGTGTATTCAAGGAGGAACAGAGCAGATAGTGTTGAGAAGGGAGTCAAGACAGAAGGATGGCGTCGGGGACTAATTCTTCATTTGAAAAACAGATTGTCTCCTGTTCCCTATGCAGTCTGCTGCTGAGCAAAGATGAGCTACAGTAACCAGATTGGTTCATTAAAATGTGGTCCCTTTCATTCACCATGACTCATCTTTATGAGAAGCCGTGATTCAGGGAACTGAATGTGCTAGTTTTGCTACTCTCATGACACCCAAAAGAATAACATAAAACTGAATTTTTAATGACTTCATATTCAGTTTACTGTCTTGTATAGCTTAACCTCTGTATGGACCCAACATCTAATAAAATTTGGTAATGCAAAGAACTGTCATAGCAGTCCCTTTGAGCAATGGGCTACTCTAACTGCTTAGTATTGAAAGTTTGTAGATCTGCCTCAAGGAAATACTCCAGATAATTAAAAAGTCTTTCCCT
>NW_006791919.1:400537-402021 GCF_000442215.2 Lipotes vexillifer | reverse complement strand
AAAAAAAAAAAAAAAAAAAAAAAAAAAAAAAAAGTCCTTCCCCATCCTTCAACCTCTCTCACCTCACTGCCCTGCTCCACTAAACTTCACTACCACGTTAATATTATTGACTGTTTCATTCACTTCTATATCAAGTGCCAAAACAAGTGCCTGATACATCAAATGTTGAATTAATGAATGAAAGTCATTTGCCATAGCAGTGTTTTTGAGACCCAGAAGTCGAAACCAAGGACTTGAACTTCAGTTTTGTCTGAGACCAGGGTTGATGACAAAAAGTAATAGGGCCACTGAGAAGTACTGGGTCCCCATTTCCTTTAGCAATGCCTTAGACAGACTTTATGATTGCCAGAGGCTTAGTATTCTGAGGATGTTTTCCACTGTGACATTACTGCCTGAGAAAGGGGCACCCTGTTAGAACTGCCTTCTAAAATTTTGAGAGCCTTAGACTCCTGAGGAGGAAGCAAATATGTGTGTATATGTGGGAAGGAGGTCAAGGTGAGTGGAATTGAGAAAATACCCCATAGATTTTGCAAGGAGCCTAGTTTCAAAGTCACTATTGAGCCTGAAATAGGAGTCTCTGAATGAGTCATCTTAATGGTGTATATCACCATTTGGTTTGGCTCAAATGCTGTGCAATTTGTTGAATACATTCATGTGATATCTATATCATAATTCCTAGTGATAGAGATTTAAGATACCATATTTTATCAGAATTGTTGAAAAGTCCATTAAACTCTATTAGAAAACCTTCTGACATAATTCTGGACTAAGAAGCTGCTTGGGAAGACAAAAAACGAAATTAAAAATATTCATTAAGGGCTTCCCTGGTGGCGCAGTGGTTGAGAGTCCGCCTGCCGATGCAGGGGACACAGGCTCGTGCCCCGGTCCGGGAAGATCCCACATGCCGCGGAGCGGCTGGGCCCGTGAGCCATGGCCGCTGAGCCTGCGCGTCCAGAGCCTGTGCTCCGCAACGGGAGAGGCCACAACACTGAGAGGCCCGCGTACCGCCAAAAAAAAAGAAAAAATTCATTAAGAAGAGAACCAGCACTGCAACAGTCTACCTACAGAACCACAAAACAACAACAGCAAACAGCAAAATATCGGGTTGGCCAAGAAGTTCATTCGAATTTTTCCATAAGATCTTACAGAAAAACCCGAACAAACCTTTTGGCCAACCAATAATTGAAAAGTAAGCCAAAGATCTGATTACTAAAACTCATGGGCAGAGACAGACCCAAGTTTCTGTAGAGCCTGAGCTTATACAATTTTGTGGCACTTCTGTGGAAAAAAAAAAAACAATGTCGCGAATGCTCAACTATGTATGGAGGCCTGGAAGGGGCCTGTGCAAAGTGAGGGGCCCTGAAGTTGAAGTTACATGCATTCCACAATATAATAGCCTCCACACAAGGCCATGGTCAGTCTGCCCATGCAGGACTGCCAATGCTTATAGAACAGCCTCTTCGGGTAGGTCCAAGTCAGGAAGA
>NW_006791919.1:366415-400527 GCF_000442215.2 Lipotes vexillifer | reverse complement strand
GAAAGGAACAGGGAAAGAGGCCACTGCTGCAGCACTGATGCCATAATAATTAAGCACTGAAGTGGGACCAATAAGCAGCAGCAATGCTGACAGCAGAAGAAAGTCTATTTTGAAGAGAAAGGAGAAAAGAGCTTTGCCTTGTGGGAACCAAAAAGCTATTTAAACCTGAGAATCCAGTCTAGGGTCATCACTCTGTCATGCTAAAGCCTTATCAACCATAGGACAGTTATTTTCTTGCTAGAAAATTGCTAGACGATTGTGGAGCTCACCCTGAGGAAGCAGAGTAAATGCCCAGGAACATTTCACCATCTTCCAGTCTCCTTTTCCCATCCCCCTCACATTCCTCCCGGCTCCTCCCTCCCACTCTGCCACTTCCACACCAGTGTTTCCACAACAGATTCAACCTGTGAAATCGCACATTCATTTGGATGAAAATTGTATGACAGAAGTGGCTACATAAGTAAAGTCCATCCAAATGCAGCATTGTGTACTTTCAAATTCAAAGACTTTCAAATTTGTTATGCATAATGTAAGCAATTAGTCAACTGGCTTGAGTCAGGAATGGTTTGAAAGTCAAACATTCAGACCAGTTTGGAGACAACTGTGCCCTTTTCTCCTGATGAGCAAAACAGCTTTTGGAGCCATCCTCTTCCAAACACACCAAGTGGAGAAATGCCTATAGATCATGAGTTTGTTGTGGGTAGAGACCTGTCTTGTTCATCTTTGATATTTAATCTCTTGTCTTTTGCTCAGTGCCTGGCTTTAAATAGGTGCTCAATAAAGTGCAAAGAACAAGCATTTCCTATGAACACGTTAAATACGGGGGAAATGGAAAAGTACATTCAGTGCAATGAGGGGCTTGATGTTCACATATTAGATATTCCAGAATTACAGAGAGTATTTTGAAGGGTGCTGACAACTCAAAGGACAGTCAAAACAACCTTACAGAAGAAAAAGGAGTGGGAGAAGGGTGTTTCAGGCCCTGCTTCCTTATCGAGTTGGGTGAAAGTTAGCTAATCATCATCCTGGTGCCCATCAGACGATGCTTAACACCAGTTTAGTGAGAAAGGCAAATGGCCCCAAAGCAAACCTGCTTAAGAGATATTTATGAGAAAAACAAGTTTAAGAGTGCAAGCAGTATCCATTCAACCCCATCTCCACTGCCACTCACACATGCACCTGCCATGTTTATATTGACCTATAGTCATAAACGAACAAACAAAAACCCTTAAAATCAGGGGCTGTGTCTGTTATTTATGGAGGGAAGTAATACATACTAAGATGTATGTATTACTTTCTTGATAATACATACCAAGAAAGAAATCTTTCAACATGTTATAAAGCCTCCATATTTCAGCTTTCTGAAAAATTCAACCACAGCATGCAGATTCATTAACCAAAGCCACCTAAACTCTCACTGTAATTGAGATTTACAACTTTAGCAAATTTTCACTTTTCAATTGGAGGAAATAACTTTTATTCCAACCCAAAATCTTTGTTGCTTTTAGAGTTAAAATAGCTCCACCCTAACTACACAAACGTACAAAGTAACTTTTCTACAACCCACAAAATAGGCATGATATGAGCTCCCCCTACTGGTACAACACTGTTCCCACTTCATGAATCCAGTAAGGAATCCCTTCTGTGAATTGTAGAGTAAAACAGAGTTGCAGGTTTAGGGTTGAAGAGGAGGAAAAGCTAAACAAGTTTTTAAAAAACCAACAACAACTCCAAGCAAAACAAAACAGGAAAACAACTCTACCCACTCTCAAATAATCTCTCTGAAAGAAATATGCAAACGACATGCTTACAAATATTTGACAGTACCTTTTAAGCTCCCATCCAAGTGGACAGGTGACTGAACTAGATGGCTGTCACTATCAGTGTGCTCTGGTGTCCTCACTTGTATTCAGATGTAGTAACAAGCAGAACTTAACTGTAGTGATGCTGTATACAAATAGAAGAATTTTTCCCTCTAACAGCACATGTGAAGGGCTTTGGAGAAATAAAATGGAGTAGCACCATGGAGGTTGAACAAAGTCTATCTGAGGGCCTTGGGTTTTCTGCATTTGAAAATGACTTCACTATATTGCTACGTGCAATGGGAAACTAAAGGTGGAACCATAAGTTTTATATTTCAAGCCACGCAAATTGGTTGTCTCCAGAGGAGAAAATCCAATGCAATAATCGATGGCAACTATAGGTAAAGTGCTATTGTGGGGACATTCACACTGACAAAGCAGGAGAATTGCTATAAAGGTGCTGCGAGTGATAACCTGTTACAGAAAAAATATAATGAAAGAAGTGGGACTCCCATTCTTTGAGTCAGCAGAAGGGAGCTGTTTCATATTTGCTATATTTGTAAGGCTGCAATTTTATTATACCTGATTCTGTTATCACAATCTGTTACATATCCTACATAGAATATAAATATGTAAAGCCATTTAAAAGCCAAATTATAGAGCTGTCTATTTTTATATTTTACCTTTTACTGCCATACCAGTGATGATGCTTAAGTGGTATAAACTTAAAATGGTAAATGAAAAACAAAAACATCAATAGAGGCAGGCTTTATTGAAAAGCCACTGGTTGAAAATCCCAAAAGTACATCAATCTGCTTCCCTCTTGAAGTCTGAGAAAATTGCCTTAGATGAATACAGTAGGCTTAATGCATGGGCTTTGGTTTTTTAAAATGATGCTTTTTATGAAACATTTTCATGTCTTGAAAGTAAACCTATATATTCATTCATGCTGAATGTGTACGGAGAATTTCAAGAGCGCAAAATGAGGTATAGGATTGTTATCTTTTTCCCTTCTCCTTTCCAGATCCTTCTTTGTATTGGCACATAACATTTTTGTTCACACCAATGCCAATATGGAAAGAAATGAAAGGTAATTTGAGTAGACTTGGGACACCAGAATATCTGTCACCATCTCACCATCTTCTCTGCCACCACCCTAGTTAGATCAGGGCCATCTTTACCTATTCTAGGACAAAAATCCTTTTTGCTGATTTCTTTGCTTCCCCTCTTTTTTCATCTACAATTCATTTTCCACACAGCAGCCAGAGCAGTCTTTTAAAAATATAAGCCAGATTATATTACTCTCCTTCAAACGCTTCCCATGACACTATAAATAAAACCCAAATTCTTCATCACTTCTCCACTCTCTTCTTATACCATCTTCCTGCTCAATCACTGTGCTCAAACTACACTTACCTTCTTTCTGTTTCCAGGTTTAACTAAGGTCTCCCTCAGGGCACTGGCATTTGCTTTTCTCTTTGCTCTGAGTACCCTGCCTCGGGTTCTTGGTGCACATTTCTTATAATTCAGGGGTTCATTGCAAATCTCACTCTTCCCATAAAACCCACTCAGAATTACGTCATCCTGCTTTCCTTTATTAAAAGAAATTATTACTCTCTGAAATGTTCTTATTTATTTATAAGAAACAGCTTATGCCTGTTTCTTTCCTTTAGAAATAAGCTTCACAAACAGGGACTTTTTTTCTATATCTCAAGCATCTAAAACACGACTGTCACAAAGTATAATATTGTGCCATGGTATCAAATAAAGAGAGTATTTAGTGTAACACAGAGGCAAGTACTGTATTATCAATAAACGCTAGTGGAATAAATGCTCTCAATTAAAAAACAAAAACAAAACTGCATATGTGTGTGCGTGTGTGTGTACAAAGGACTGCTAAGCCAAAGTCACATCACACAAAACAAAAAGCGTAGATGTTTCTCAGATTAGTGGAAAATTCCTACTAAACAGCAGCAGTCTCCTTTTAATCAAATTAATAAATGTTTAATATATTTTAATATGAAAGGTTATATATTTTCATTTTAAATCTCTGACTTTTGAATATATGGCAGACTACACAGGAAACAGTGGAAGAAAAGAGTAACCATGGAGCTTCAGGGGCCTGGGTTTAAAGCCTGGCTGTGCCACTAACTACATGGTTGTGGATAAGTAAATTAACCTTTGTGTCTTTTATTTTCTTCATTGGAAAATGGAGATGATATGTCTTTCTTGAAGAGTTATAGCAAGTATTTACTATGCGGCTATAAAATACCTGACACAGAGTAGGTGATCATTATAAATATCTTAATAAAAGACAGTATAAATGAGTCTTTAGAGTGTTATACTGGGCTTATCAATTATTAGAACAGATAAGCTATATGAACTTTAGTGATTCATGTGATTATATGTATATGTAAATTAGCACTGATGTGTCTCTATCGGTGTTTCTATAATTGCCCAGTTTGAAAGCAGCACAGCTAAAAGCAATACACTATTTGAAGTACTTTTCCAGCTATTCCTTTTCATTCTCAGTAACCTCAGGGAGTAGAGTATCCAGCTAAAGCATTTTTCTTTTGCTTGGCCTTGTCCCAGGGGTACAAAAATTAGAAATTTTGTCAGAAGGAATGCTCCCTCAGCATTATCAGTAAATACAGTGTGCTAGAAATGTCAGAAATAGTACTTTTTAATTCTCAGATATTTAGAGCTGAAAACTACTTAGAAAAAAAATCTCTGAATTTAGAAAAATTTAAGTCTTTGTTGAAACAAATACATTATTCAGTGTAACGGAGTCCATTTCATGAATCCACTCAGCCAATCCTTTGTAGTTCATTAAAATGGGCTTTGCCTTCTATGACCAAATTTGCAGGTGCAGGAAGAGGCACCTGTACTAGTTTGTGATGCGGTGGCAAGTATAGGTTGTTCTCGACCATATCAAGCCTTGAACTGTTGGCTAAAATAAGAAAATGGTTGAATGGAACTAAGCGGCTCTAGATCTGAATTCTCCCTTCCCAAACGTTGAAAAGGTTTATATTCCATTCTAGGCATTTTTATCTCCTTGTCCTCTCCCCTCAGGTATGGTTATTCCTACAGAGAGAGGGATCAGAGGAGAGTTCCATGAATGCTTATGTTGTCAAAGAATGGCAGCCCCCAAACTCTCTACTAATATATATATTTTTAATGTATGCATACTGCCCAACATATATTCAAGACTCATCCAGAATTACATAATAGCAAATAAGAAAAGAACTTGGAATATAGATCTTTTAAAGATTTTCCTTACCTTCCTGTAGAAATTCCTAAAAGATCTGCATTAAGACAGGTAAATATTTGTGAAAGAGACTGAGAAAAGAAAATGATTTCGAAGTGATGCAATACTTTCTATATGGAAATTCTTTTAAGTTTCCAGCTTAAGGCTTAAGTAGTCTAAGGTTCAGAAGGAGACTCAAGCAATTACAATCAGTAGATCATTCCTGAAGTTTTCCAATAAAGAGAATACCGCTAATGAGATTGCAGGGGCAAAGAGACAAATGGATGGGGTTGAATCAGAGTTTCCCAAAGTGTGTAACGCAGATTACTAATTCCTTTGATTTTTAATATATCTGTTTAAGAAAAATGTTTCATGGTCAGGTGTTCTCTTAAAATACTGTTCAAACAAAATTTAGCAAGCTTCTTTACTGTAAGATTTCTTAGCCTTGCCTATGTGATTAAGGTGACCAATCATCCTTGTTTTTGCAAGACTGTGGAATTTCCTGGGGTGAAGGATTTTCCATGTGAAAACTGGAAAAGTCTTGGGCAAATTGGAGCAAGTTAGTCGCCCTATCTGTGACTCTTCAGAATGGGTCAAAATATGCTCCATTTCTCCATCTCACTTAACTGGATACCCTCCGGTATAATAGCATCCTGAGGCATTCAAGTTCTACCGAACACATTTCAAAAGTAAGGGAAAGTTGTCAGATCTCCTACTTAGCAGTATGAAGCATTGATTTCAGCCTTTGTCTTGTCTGGCAAGAACAAAATCTATTTTTCCTAATGAAATATTCTCTGGCAGCCTTAAATGGTACATAGGTGAGAAAAATCTGTGCGGGGTACAGTTAGGAAGAAACTCTATGCCTGGAAAAACTTTTTCTTGATTTTCTTCTCAAACATGTATGTGTTGGGGTATAGAAACTATTGAGGGAGAAATACACTAAATGAGTAAATATTTGCTGTGTTAATATGGAAAGAAATGTTGAGTTGGAACATATAAAAAAACATTAGCACAGCCTACCCAAGTCTGAAGCTATTTAACATTCCACATTTTTGTTCCTTACACGGACACCAAAAAATCTCTTTCCACAAAACGTTGAAAATCACCGTTTTCTCTCTTTTTCTGAAAGAGAAAAAGTCCTTCAGTCCTTACACTGAAAAGTCCTTTTCTCTCTTACCAGATTGCTCTCTTATCTTGTTTCTCCAAACTCTCCTTTTTATCACCTATAAATATCTTCTTTTATATCTGAGCACAACATTACCATATTGTTCCAGTTTCATTCATGGGGGAAATAGATGGGAAAAAAAAGAGCATGGGGATGTGGGGAAGAGCTGTGACTCAGAGTTAGTGGAAGAAATAGAATCACTCTGTGGATTTCTTGAGGAATGACATCTCATGGTATTTTTGATGCCTACTCTAAGTGAGTCGGGGGCCGGGAGATGGGAGAGTGGCCTCCTTGTTCACACATGCATCAATTAATTGCTATTGTAGGAGCTGACATTGTTCTGCCAGTTCATTCAACCATGTATTAATTTCACAAATATTTATCAAGCACCTACTACATGCCAGGCACAGTTCTATGAAATTCTGCTGGTTGCATCTTTACTTTCAGTCTGATGACAGCACAGTGACTTACTTTAAAATCATTTCCTCTAGAATCTCCATGGCATCATATGGAGACTCCCCTTTCCCCCTCCACATACTGTTGCATATTTCATAAGCTGAAAGCTGAAGCTCACAGGGTTCTACTTTCGTATTTCGTTAAATTAAGAAACTTTCTACTTCTAAAGAACTAATACCCAGTGTTTTATTTTCCAAGTAATATTATTCTATGGTTAAAGTACATAAGTACATTTTATGCGGGGTAATCATTATAATTCCTTGAAAACTCAGAAAAGACAGGGTTTTTTTCCAGGTTTTTTTTTTTTTTTTTTTTTTTTTTTTTTTTTTTTTTTTTTTTTTTTTTTTTTTTTTTTTTTTTTTTTTTTTTTTTTTTTTTTTTTTTTTTTTTTTTTTTTTGGTTCAGTGTCAAATTAAATGAAGGTACCAAATGGACTTCCAGACTATTCTATTTTCTGGCCAAAGTCATTTGGTATTTTAATAAGTAATTTGGATGTGGGATAAAGAATTCACATAGGGTAAAATTACCTCAATTACCTACAAACTAACTAGAATCTTGAAATAACTTCTTTTTTTTTTCTCTGCACACTACTTTTAGGAGAATGAGGTAAATCACAAACACAAATGAACAAATTGATATTACTAGTATCAGATGCCATGTACTGATAGAAAATCCAAAGGAAATGCAAAGCCTTTTAGCTTCAACTTGCAGCCTATATTTTTGCTAGGCTCCTCTTGGATTCCCTTGATTTTCTTTAGGTCCTGATAAGCAGGTGCTTATTTCTGAAGTTGTTTTAGGCTTGTGAATATCATCTTCTTGCCTTATTATTGGTGGAATGGATCGTTCTCTTACTTTTTGTTTTGTTTTTTCTAGTCTTTTCTATTAAGTTAAAATAATTCTACAGTTATTTTAGCACATGAAACTCTTCACATTTAACTTTTACTTCAGAATTTCAAATAATTTAAACTGTAGTACACAAATGTGAAGAGAAACATTTCAACATTTAAGCACACTTTGTTTTGGTTGGTTTTAGTTCAGCAGAGCAAATATTTAATGAGATCCTACTAAGCACGCGGCCTTGTGGTCTGCATTTAGGGGTATTAATAATTAGCTCTAGGCACATATACAAGCAGGCTATTTCAATGAATCAGATTGGTGATACAAAGTAGAATTGTATTTAGTCCAATAAGCAGGTTGAAGGAAATCTTGCTGGATTATATTATCCCTGATTTAGTCTTGGAAGATGAATAATATTTAGGCAAAAGCATGGGATGCGTTTCAGGAAGAGGGAAGAGCATTAGCAAAGCAAAGAGGCATGAAATCTATTGACGTTGTATCCCAGTGAACTACTCTCAGTGAAAAGGTATACTGGAGTTGTCAACTCTGAGGTGAAGATTAATGATGAGGATGGAGAGGCAGGTACTGGAGCAATTCTGGAGGTCTTTGTACCTCCTACTGTGAAGACTGACTTTTATTCTAAGGATGATGGACAGCCATTGTTGGGTTGTAAGCAGGGGAATGATATGCTCAGATAAGTATTTTCTATAAATCATTCTGACTGTGCAAGTAAGAAAAATTTTAGGGCACAAAACTGGAAGAAGGGAGACGTGTTAGGAAGCTTTTTTTAACGTTACAGATAAGAGATGACTAGGGACTGAAATAGGGGATTGGTGAAGGGTCTGGACATAGCAATCTGAGAACTATTCACAATAGAAAATTCGCACAGTTCGCTGATTTATAGGGTTGGACTGGCTTTATAACTCTGCCACATTCTATTTCAAAGCAGAGTTTGGTGTGAGGAAGCTCTCTCTTCATGAAAGGTCAAGGGTGTTTCCTGAATTCATGCCTGAACCTGGTTGGGCAGCATGGACCTCAAAAGCAGTGAGAACATGAGCTTCCAGAATATAACTGTTTAATATCATCCCACTATTTAAGAAGCAGTATAATAACTCTAATACTAATTCCCTTTTTTTCTCTAAACTGTCAGCTATTTCTCTTTAATTATATTTAAAAATAACACTTACTTTCAAAGATAAGCACATTCAAGCTACTATTATGCTTGTCTTTTGAGTAACTGAATAAAATCTTCAACATTGTAAACTCTCCAACCCTTAAGGATTAGATCTCAAACTGCATCAGAAAGCTTGAAGTTTTCAGGAAAGATGATACTATACGGCTCAATGTGTCTCTTCACCAAGTTTCCACTACTACCACTTAAATCAATGTGTCAGAAATTCTGCTTGCCAAAGGTCATGGTTTTCTGTTAGTGCTACAGTCTCTGGAGAGGATGGTCAGTATGTCCAAAATGACTCTCACCCTAATTCAATGCCTCCAAGATGATGCAAAATTTCTCAATTTAACCAGGATCAAATATGTGCAGAGTACCTGAATTTTGTGCAGAGGCCATACTAGGAATGGTTTCCCTCTTTAATTGATCCCACTAATACTGATTTTTCTGTTTGTGGCCTTTACCATCAGAAGGTAATGTCAGAACAGCCATCCAATCAGCCAAACTATGGAATTAAGGGGTTAGAAAAGCAGCTGGAAAATGTGAGAAAATGAGGGAGAAGGTTAAGTTTGTAAGAAATATATTTATTTATTTATATTAAATAAATATTTAATTAGGAATAGATCCAATTTTAATGATCCATCTCTAAACAAGTTCTTGGAAGCATCGGTCCAGCTTTACTTAAAATCCAGTTAGTTCTCCCTTTATTCTCCTCAGAGAGAGATCAGAAAAGAATGCAAAACTAAAATATCTTCAGAACCAGTTTACTAACTGAAAGTCACTGGAATAACTCTGGTTTGCCTCATTGAGCCAGAATGCTGACATTATTTAAATGTATAGTTTTCCATTTATTCCTGGATTTTTTTTCATCCCAAAGCTATAACAAGTATGTAATTTACCAGAGAAAATGAAATTGCTCTTTGTTAAGTACACATTGAAAATTATATGCTACAATATGTATTATACATCTAGTACAGTAAAACAAAAAGCTGTATTTTCAAATCCAAATTTGAAACAAAAGTCAAATGCAATTTGGCATGCACTGCAGCATGCAGAGAGATTCCTATGTATTAAATACTGTCCGGTAATACCTGAAATGTTCTGCTTGCTTACAAATACCAAAACAAGAGAAGGACATCTTAAATAAAACCCTAAATACAAAAATACCTTAAGAGAAAAAAATGGATTCGACTACTACACAACCTAAGATATCTATTTGTAAAGGACCATAGACAGTGGTCAGATGGGTAGCAGACTGGTACATCTGAGATAGACAAGGGATACTCTGGAGAATACACCAGACTCCTGAACAGCAATGAAAACCAGACAAAAAAAAGTTATCCTTTTTCTTTTAATTACAGAAGTCTTCCCCACTTCCTCCCTTACTTCAACACAGTGCGTTCTCAACCCAGATCTTGTAAAATCACCAGTCAGATCACAACATTCTCTATGCTCCAGACGTTCAATGGCTCCCAGCTCACTCACAGGAAGAGCTCAACCCCATAGGAGTGTCTGCAGGGCCACCCCCATGTCTCTTCCTCATCTCCAAGCACCCTCTCACTCACTTCAGTCCAACTAACATCCGTGATCTTCTTGGAACACCCCAGTTATGCACCTGCTTCAGAGCTTTTGCATGGCATTTCTCCTGGAAGGCCCTTCCCTCGCTTATTTGCAAGCCTTGTTCCTTCATTTCCTCCTCATCTTTGTCCAGGCCTTCCTGATCATCCCCAAGATATTAGCAACCCTCCATCTTCCCACTTTTCCCCACTTACATGGCACTCAGCATCTAACAATCTATATTTTTTCTTGTTTATTTGTTTACTGTTTGGCTCTTTTCACAAGAAATAAACTCTACAAGGGCAGGAATTTTGTCTGTTTTGTTCCTTGTTTTAAATTTTATAGATTGTAGAGGATGCCATGGTGCAATGTGCACATTTCCCCCTTCTCAGCTTCTGGGAATATTGTACACAGACAGCTCACAGCAGGGTCCCTCTTCAGGTCTAGTCTGTAACTGAAGAGAGCCACCTGGCCAGAGGTAACACTCTCTTTTTGGGGTCACCCACATCAGTGGTGATCAGTGGTGGGGTGGGAAGGCCCAGCCCCATCATCCTGATTAAACACACTTTACAGGGGCCATCCCATACTAAGGGCTCCTTATGGGCCCTCCTGTGACTTTTTAAAACTGCACCAGTCCTACTCTATCTGCCCAATCCTACATTCTTCCCTCCCACAGATGCTGATCCTGAGAGCACTACTCAGTGAACTTCGAACGTACAAATCTCAACCTCAGAGTTTACTTCCTGGGAAACACTGCAAGGATCACAGATGAAGAAACCAAAACAGATTGTGTAAGTAACATCCATGGTTACATAGCTAGTAAGTGGTGGAGCCGGGACAAAACCCAGAGTCTACTTCCAAAGCCTGTGTTTTTAACTACCAGTTCCTGCTGCTACTCACACAATCATATTTCTCCAAGAAGTTAAAGTATATGAAATACCAGGGCTTCCCTGGTGGCACAGTGGTTAAGAATCCAGCTGCCAATGCAGGGGACATGGGTTCGAGCCCTGGTCCGGGAAGATCCCACATGCCGTAGAGCAACTAAGCCCGTGCGCCACAATTACTGAGCCTGTGCTCTAGAGCCTGCGAGCCACAACTACTGAGCCCACGTGCCACAACTACTGAAGCCTGCATGCCTAGAGCCTGTGCTCTGCAACAAGAGAAGCCACTTCAATGAGAAGCCCCCGGTCACCGCAACTAGAGAAAGCCTGCATGCAGGAACAAAGACCCAATGCAGCCAAAAATAAAATAAATTAAATAAATAAATTTTCAAAAAAGAAAAAGTTATCAACACAAGAAGAAAAACAATGTGTACCTATGTGAAGTAATGTATGTTAACTAAGCTTTAAAACAAAAATAAAGTATATGAAATACCTTACAGTGAATACTTACCAAAGAAAAGGAATGGGATTAGGGAAGGCAGATGAAGGGGGAAATTAATAGAAGAGAATTGATGACAAACTATTATAGACTGATGAGTATGATTAACTTGGATAACAGACCACCACAAAAACCCACAGGGGTTTGAGTGCTACACTGAATAGAATAGATGGTTTCAGAAATAAAAATGAGAGTGGGAAGGGGGTAAGAAGATGGCATAATGAATCTCATATGATTGTTGATAGGATTTATGATTTATATAAACCACAGACTATGGGATCTGTCTGATATAGATGTTGCAAACAGCTACTGCAAGAGGTAGGGTAATGTTGTAGACTTTAGTCTCCTTCCTTCTTAAAATTCAAGGACTGGCTTAGTTAACATGTACTGTTGTTGGCCTCGTGGGTAAAATGCTATTTTTTTTCTGATTATCATCCACACATCCAAAGATTGCTGTTGTGATTAAATAAGTTAATGTTACGATAGTGCTTTTTATAAACCATAGAGCATTTTACAAACCATTATACCTGAGTTAGGCATCCTTATGGATTTATCTAATTCATGCTCTGACATCAAGCAGAACGATAATAAAATCTTTCCATCTATTTTAAAAGAATCTTTCTAAAAAGTTCAAATCCCCTTAGAAGAGCTCTGCAATGCTTAGCATCCTGATGAAAAGTCTTCCTTGTAAGTATACTGAATCCCTCAAATTGTGAATCCCTCCCATTTCTTCTTTTTTAGATTTCTATGGAAGCAATATGCCTGCCATTGTAGTTTTAAGAATTATTTACTGTTTTGAATCTTAAAACGTTATCCCTTATTTCTTATTTACCTTATAGAACTGCAGTTCCTTTCATATCAACACTACGATTTCAGTCCCCTTCAGGGTGCAGAGCTAGCTATCTCCTCTAAATACTGTGGTTGGATTTGTAGAGTTCTTATTATCTCAGCATCAGTACTTTAGACCATGAACTTAAAAGTCACTAATTTAAAGATCCAAATTTCTAATTAAACCCTTCAGAGAAATTATATTCTTAGAGTAAATAGGAAAAAAGAGCAAAGGTAACAAATTCTTTTAATTTCATTTTTTGGATTCCAAAGTTCTTTGTTTATTATAAGTTTTAGTTTATTATAACCATCTTTACTATAAGCAGATATTATTCTCCTTTACCAATAAAGTAAATGAATCTCTAAGGAGCTTGAGAGTAAAATCAAATAGGCATCCTTCAAGCCAATTAAAAATCTAGAATACAAATTACCTGATTCTTAACCCAAAGCCATGTCTACCACACTGCACACAATGATTACATTTATTTTCCCAGATATGGTTTTTAAAAACCCAAATGGGTGATTCAGATAAAAATGTTTGTGGTATCCATTTCACAATCCCAAGCAATCTTCTCTGGAAATTCAATCAATTATTACCATTCTACTGGGAAAAAAAGTTACTTTTAAGATGGTGGTCATGTGTGAAGACAAAGTACAGCCATGTTGGTAACAAAGGCTATTTCTCCTCCCTTTTCAGTTTCCATCATTCTCACTTTGTTTCCCTCCTTCTTTTATATTTTTCCAATTTCATTTTCCATTATCTTCATTCATCCTACCTTTATATTTTTCCAATTTCATTTTCCATTATCTTCATTCATCCTACCTCTATTTCATTACTACATCACAATATTGTTTCTCTTTGAGGTACAGAGAAAGCAAAATGGATTCTACTCCATGAAAACCTGAGATAAATTTCAGTTGTGGTTCAGGTATCTATAAACTCATCTCCAGGCAGAAGAGCAGCTCTAAGGTGTAGGACAGCAAACGCAAGGATAGTTTCTGCTTCCTCCCCATATGTATTGCCCTGAAAAAATCTCAAACCTTGCATACGTGGTAGAATTTTTTAGTTGAATCAGTATTTCAAATGAAGTTGCTTACAACTGATTCCTGTCAGACTTTGGCTGTAATGTGTACCCAATGGAGAAAATACATGGTGAGGCACATTGTGCTTGCCAGAACTTGACCATGACAGTAAGGTGGAGAAGGTACGGATCGAGGTCAGGAAAGGGAATGGGTATAGCAACATGGAAGAAAACATTACTTAGCCTGATATAAGAATATTTTATGGAATGAATATTCAATTCCTTGTTATTTATAGTATACTTAACAATTTATTTCTACAGGGGATTATTTCTCTTTTGATAATTAGAATCATAATTTTCCCATTGTGTGATAAGAAAAGAATTTACATTGTAAATCTCCTTGAATGTAAAGAACTATGTCATATTCAGCTTTACAGCTCCAGAAACCTTACCACGGTCCTCAGGTTATAGGAGGCTTGTTCAATTTGACTTAATTCCTGAATAGCATCAAATCCACATTAGAAACAATGCACGTTAGAAAATTAGAAAGAATTTTTAAAAAATAATTTTTAAGTTCTCAAACTTGTTACAATACTGTTTTCTAGTTTTTAGCAATCTACCTACCAGAAATAGCCTAGGGCTGACAGTTCGTTGCAATGTAAATATTTCTTGTTCTATCCAAAGTATATATGAAATAAATGTCTTAATTATGTACATCCAAGTAATATTATACAAAGATAATTTGCACAGGACAATTTTGCATTAAATAGAAACATACTATAACCGATTCTGTGTGTTAAAGTCATCATAATAACGATTATCTGGATTACTAAAATAAAAATCAGACTTTATACAAATAATGAATGTAAATTTAATTTGATTTGTTGCTGTACATATCTGACATTAATCTCTTAATTAAAGAGATTAATTATTAAAGAATTCTCTTAAAACTATATAATTGTATAAGTTGTATAAGCAGGCCCAGTGCTTCACTTTACCTCATGAATTAAAAATATACCCACTGTATCTATGCTGTACCTCTTAGAGACATTTTATTTATACAGACATTATCATACAACTTCCCATAAGATGTTACTAAAATTTAATCGTGAATTCTTCCAGACTTCTAGCAGGATAATATATTTATAATTATTTTAATAGCTAAAATATAGTTGTTATTTTACTGGACTTATTTTTTGTTTTTAGGGATCTATCAAAAGTCTAGTTATTCCAGAAATAATTGTTAAGAGTAATGAAAAATATTCATGGCCTTATCTTTATAATATGACTGAAAGACTATGAAAGAAAAGCAGGTGTTAAAAATTATCCCATAATCACCCCCACACCCTTAGATTTTGAAAGGAGGCTCCTTTAATACTTCTTTCTTACTGCAGTGTTTGTTGCTTAAGGAAGTCTGTGGGTGGAGAAGATGTTATTAACCCTCCTACACACACCTGTTTTCTTATTTACAACATTCAATCTCCACATATATAAGTACTTGAAACACCAACCCCTTTCTTTCTACTACTTTCTGAAATTCTTTGGAATTTGGTCCACACATGACCACATATTACCTTCCTATCGGACGCATATATAATTAGTTATAATTTATCCTGAATTGATTTTTCAAGTATGAGGCTATCCAAAAGATTCTTTGATGTAGATGCCTTTCCAACTAAACATTTTTGTTTGAAAACAAAGAATTCCATAAACAG
Organism: Lipotes vexillifer; assembly: GCF_000442215.2. Lineage (NCBI taxonomy): Eukaryota > Metazoa > Chordata > Mammalia > Artiodactyla > Lipotidae > Lipotes > Lipotes vexillifer. Next base: position 385,347 of record NW_006791919.1, on the reverse strand, counting down.
CTGGTCTTATGTTCAAAACTAATAATACAAAAGGATTCTTTGTATTAATGAGTCTTCTTAAACACTAAAAGAAGAGAATACAGCCACTGAAATGGGAAAAGCCAACCTTTAAGATTTGTATGCAAATCATCCACACATTATTGCTCTACAAATTACCTTGATGAATGAATCCACATTTTGCAGACCATGTTGAAGACACGGTAAACATGTTTTACTAAATAAAGTAATAAGCCCTGTGAATTGTTTCATCTGAATAAACAAATCGATGGTTAAACATTTTTAAACCCTCTATAAAATGTATACAAACAAGTTAACGTAAATTTTATGAAACATTTAGATCCCTTTTCTATTGTAGTAAAAATGTTCCTTCAAGTGCAGGAAATGACAGATATGCCCTTGTGCAAATAAGCTAAATTTAAATTATTTTTAAAATAATCAGGTCTAATCTTCAATGCTAATGTAATGTTTATTCGTTTAAGAATATAGGACAATCTAAAAAGTAAAAATTAATGTGTTTTTAAAGTGATTTTGGATTTGGAGGTTTAATGATATCATTTATGATAGTCATACATATAAGTGTTTTCCAAATAAAATTGTTCGCTTCACTATTCAGATCAGTGCACTCCATTTGGGAATTATATTAACTTTTGTTAAAAGAAATTAGAAAAATAACCATTAACCATCCAAAGTGTTTGCAGAATGCCCCAATTATTAACCAAATACACGTTATTGAGAATATATCCTACAGAGACCGGTTAGAACGATCACTAGCTAGAATTGTTGGATTAACCAAACAATCACAGGTAATTCAATCACTTCTGGTTAATTCAAAGGAAACTGATTCTGGCTCCTCTGATATTTTGGTAATAGGAACTCGGTCAGAATACAGAGCAAGTCCATCCTCTGTATAGCAGAGGTAGCAAGTCAAACGTATTTTATGTACAATCCAAAGGATATGTGAAATGGAATTGTGCAGGTCACTCTGTTTTTGGGTTCTAGTTATTAAGCTTTTTGTCATTTTGTATTAGAGTAAAAAAATTACAGAAGATTAAAACCATTAGTATTTCAGAGCAAAGTAACACATAGACTAGAAAAAATTAATTCAGTAAAAACAAAACAAAAACACTGTTGTGTCTGACTGAAAATGAAAAAGGATTATGCAGTTAGGAGTAAATACTCGTTTACCACAACTTCCAGAACAACAACTCTTTAAAAAGAATACAACTCAGAATTAAATCAGTTATATGCTTTTTTTTCTTCTCAGAGCAAGGGTTATATGCTTTTTTTTCTTCTCAAAGCAATTATCTCTTAAGAAGTTGCTTTGTTTTTTTTGTTTTTCTCCAAGTTACTATAAAATACCTATAATTGAAAGGAAGAGTAAAAATAAAAAAGGAGAAAAAAATAAATGAAAGTAGTTTATGACTAATATATGAAATTTAAGTTATAAATGTCATATTCATGAAATTAAAATGATTTCCTAAAAAATCACCTTATTCAGATCACAAGATAAAATAATGAACCTAAGATTTCAATATAAAATGCAACAAGGAAGAGTGAGGTTGACTTCACTGTCAATTGCCTGTGCTAATTACAGTGAACAAAAAACTGGAAACTAGGGTCTGAAAATCCACTACACCTTATTATTAAGAAAATGAAGAAATGATGTATGATATGAGAAGACTCAGTTAGAAAAACGTATACCATGATGCTTTAACAAAAGGAGCAACGAAGACACTCTGTTTTGTTTTTAAAGATGCTAAAAAATTAATGAGACATTGTGTGAACAGTGGAACAGTTGAAACAACACAGTACCTGCCAAATTAAGTAGTCTTCACATAAAACTAAATAGCTGGGAAATATATAGAATTTTGCATAGAACTGCTTCCTTCCAAAATCAACATTTAAAAAAATTGATTAATTTCTTAATATTCCAATAGTGAAATATCTACTCAAGGAACTATCTTTTTCCCTTTCTTTTTCTCTTTAAAATTTAATTTTCCTAGAGCTCTTCTTTTTAAAACTTCTAGGGAAGTTTTTTTGGGAATACTATATTAATCAGCTAGTAAAAAAAATTTATTAGAAATAGTAAAAGACTGTCTTAACATTAAATGACGGCCTAATGTCATATGCCTAATGACACGGAAATAAATTCATACTCTCATGGTACTAAATCTTGACTCCTATTCAGTTTTAATCTTTATGAAAAAAAATTGTGCTCCAATATGCTGCTCTAATTTTATTCTCTGGGTGTTGCTTATTTGAACTAGTTAAGCCTTTCATTCATTACATAGGGCAACTTAATAAATTTTTTAAGTGTTGCCCAAACCAGATAAGGTGAGCAGTAGAGATCTGACTTTCCTGACTCCAAGGCCTTCTTTTCCTCATCCTTTATCAAATTCTTCATTTAAAAACTAAAATTTACTTGAAACATACATTTAATCATTTTATACAAGGCCTTGAGAGAATGTTTATGTTCTATTTTATATAACATATTTTATAGAACATAATAATGAAAATGTCTATTTTCATTATTATTGTTGAAATTATATTTAGTTGTTTCTATTTTTTCTTGTGTATAAAGGTAGAATCTTGTTTGGATTTCATTTGGAAAAGCAGTTTGGGAAATTTACAATGAAAGTTCAATCCATAAATAAAATCTTATTTGACAGTAAGCATGTCAGATCAAATTTTGAAAGTTTCTGCCTGTCTCTTATCTTACATACTTCTTTAAATGCACAACTAAATCATTAAAACATATACCTTGTTTTAGTAAAAATAACTATAGATTAATTTAATCAAAGAAGTAAAGACACTATCTTGTTTTCACTGGTTTAAAGTTTATCTTTTTTACTTTTATGAACTAAAGCTCCTTCAGTTTCAAACTATTAATTTGATAATTATGTTCTTATATACATGACAGTTATGTATGTGTTAATATCAGCACCTTGTAATTATGTATTTTAAAAATCCAATATTTAAATTATTTTCTCATGAGTTTTCTGCCCTGCCAAATATGCTTGGAGGCTTCTGTTAGGAAGTTTGACATGCAGATTTATCTCAAAGTTAACTCAAACACAAACATATAAATGAATGTGATATATTCATAAATATATCAAATAATTTACATGGTGTATACATTTACTTAGTATGGAGAATGATTTTTTTTGTCTTCCCTTTCCTAGAATGCAAAATGTGAATTCATCTCAGATATTTGTAATGGCAAACACATAAGTAAATATCCATGAATAATATCCACATGTAAGTCTTCAAATATATAAAAAGGCAACTCTTACCTCCATCTCCAGATCCTGATCCTGCATCTGGGGGGAAAAAAGGAAATAATTTGTTTTTGCTTGAAAAACATCTTCAAAAAATGTGTATGACTTTATTAAAAATAATTCATGTTTATTTTCTCCATTAATATGGTACTATAATTTTAAAAATTACTAATATTTAATTTGAAAAACATATTCACATCAATCTAATTTCTATACTATAACTTAAAAAATAAATTCCTTATTATTTTCATTCTTAAACTTCATGAACAAAGTATTATCTAGCTTTGGAATAATTCCTAAACTTGACTGTGTTAAAACTTCTCATTTTTATTTTAATCAAGATGAATTTGGTGCCTTTAACACAAAAAATTAAAAATGAGATACTTATAGCAATCAGTGAGACTTAGAAATTAAACAGTCTAAGACTTGTGGCAAATAAACACATAATTAAGGCTTATATTCTTGTACATTGCATTACAAAGGGAAAAACAGTTTAAAAATGAATATCTTTTTATATAAGAGCTAATATGTTTTCCAAATACCACAATTGTGGATGAGTCTATCTGCACCCAAAAGCATCTTTCAGTTTTGAAGTCGGTGGAAGAGTGAGCTTAACTTTTGCCTTTGTGATTAAAAGTGGCTATACCCTAGGTAATGCTGGCAGAAAAGACAATAACCTCCCTCTGCCTTTCTCTTTGTCCATGTCTCTCCCCTCCCTCCCACATAATTACAACTCCTGAAAGTTGTCAATTTCTGAGAACTCATTTCCCAGAAACACTCAATTTCCTAGTTTAGAGTCAAGACCATGGAGTTTCCATTTGCTTCCACCTGTTAAGTGGAGACATCATCTGCCTTTGTCTCCCCACTTCCTTCCATTCTAAATACATTTGGCTATGTATTTTTAATGTTAATACTGGGAAATAAGACTAATACTAGTATTCTTTGTCTGATATGTCCTCAGTTTACATTGAAATCTCAACCAGCGTTCAAGACCTACATCAAATGTCATTTCTACGAATTAGTGTTTGCTGTTTTAGACCAATTAAAATAAACTACTACTTCTACTTGTTTGCCTCCCTGACACTTTATTGAGAGGCACTCATAGAAAGAGGCAGGATGTATGAAAATCTACAGAAGGCTGACAAAGAGGAGAATGGATGCCTCCCCAGTAGTTTTCTTTGTCATTATGTTAGACATTAGCACTGTCATGAAGGAGCAGTAGTTTGAATTGTCAGCCTTGGTGGAGACCCAGACTAACTTAATTCACAAGGTTTAACCCTTTATTAAATCAGAACATCAAGTCATTAACTGCTTACATGACTAAGAAGCAAGTCACTGGGCCAGGCTATCCTTCCCTTAAAGGCAAGCTAATTGGTAAAACAATTTATAATAAAAACACTTCTTAGTAAATGTAGACTCAAATAAGGATTCTAATCATATGATTTGATTGTTTTAAGGTAACAGATAAAGAAAGGCTGATACATTCATCTCTATAATAGGAAAATAGTCCTGTCAACTGAACTGAGTCCTAAGTCACAGCACAATCACTTTGGACAGGACAGTGCTTGAATGGTCAATATTTGTCAAGTCTCCTTTTTGTATCTTTTTACAGCTAGAATTTTAACTGACTTTATTTGAATTAATTTGAAAGCTTAACTCAGTATTACTTATAAGATCATCAGAGGCTAATAACAGGTTGTACTATTACAGCATTAATACATTCTACCTGTGTTTTAGTTGAATGTGTATAATTTCTTATTCCTTTCCCACTAAGTGTAAATGTCTTTAAATCAAGAACCATGTCTTGTTTAGCTCTCTATACTTCCACACACATAAGAGAAAATGCATAAAAGCTTATGTCTTCCAAGCTCCAAACACACTCATTGGATGACATAAGGAACATTATTCAACCTTCCTAAGCTTATTGGTCCTCTAGTCAATGGGTATAGTAATGTCTATCTCATTGGACTATTTTGAGGATAACTGCACAACAGCACATTTTAAATGCTTATCACTATGTCTAGAACATAATAATTAAAATTTTGAGTGAACATCTTGCCTATTCATCTATACATTTTCTGCTAAGTACATATGGCTGGAGAAAATCAAGAAAAATGGCAGTAGTATTTTGGCTTGTATTCCCCATGTATGTTTCTTAAAATTCAAGGACCATGATCCTTAAGACAATTTGTGTTTGATTTGACCCAAATTAAGTAGCTAGTGAAGAAAGGAGAAATAGGCTGAAAAAAATGGTCACTTAAGTCCATGGCATCATTATAAAATAGTGATGGGGGGCTTCCCTGGTGGCGCAGTGGTTGAGAGTCCGCCTGCCGATGCACGGGACACGGGTTCATGCCCCGGTCCGGGAAGGTCCCACATGCCGTGGAGCGGCTGGGCCCGTGAGCCATGGCCACTGAGCCTGCGCGTCTGGAGCCTGTGCTCCGCAATGGGAGAGGCTACAACAGTGAGAAGCCCGCGTACCGCAAAAAAAATAATAAATAAATAAAATAAAATAGTGATGGGACGCTTTAATGGTTTCTTCACTATAAAATGAATCATCTTTGCAAACCAGAGACAAGTAGCCTACTAAAGCCTTATTAGTGAGACAGAAACACCTAAGAAAAGAAGTCATGCTGTTGCACCTGAATCTGGGCTCCTAGTCAATACATTTTTTATAAGGCAAAACAGTGAAATTGACAGTGAGGCTATTGAGCAGACTGCCCAATAGGAAACCATTTTCCAGACAAAAAATGATTTGTAAGTTCAATGAAATGTAATAAATATAAAGTTTTATCTTTTACTGCCTTTTATTCCTAGAGATCACTACTTGTCACCTCCATTCAGTGTCAAATAGCATTAAAAAAATAAAAAATGAGGGCTTCCCTGGTGGCTCAGTGGTTGAGAGTCTGCCAGCTGGTGAAGGGGACACGGGTTCGTGACCCGGTCCGGGAAGATCCCACATGCCGCGGAGTGGCTGGGCCCGTGAACCATGGCCTCTGAGCCTGCATGGCTGGAGCCTGTGCTCCGCAACGGGAGAGGCCACAACAGTGAGAGGCCCGCGTACCGCAAAAAAAAAAAAAAAAAGGAAAATCTATGAAGAAAAGAATGAGAATCTCTTTTAGAACAAAAGTCAGATCTCCAATTTATTTACAGTCAGACCTGGTTAATCAAAATTACTTTGGTCCCGCCATCATTATTCAGATTAAAAATCTTTTAGATTTACAAGTCAATGGAAGATGCATTCAGCAAGACCAACTTACTAATTAAATCCTGCAGAAATCTAAGTCTGTGAATAAGCTAGGGATGGATTACTCAGTTGTGATTAAATTTTCTACTTAGTCAAGTGTTTATTTTCATAGTACAACCAACACATTAGGGACTAGAATGGAAAGACTGAATGAATCAGAAGAATGTGACTGCATGTGCTGACAAGAACTTAGAGGTTGGAAAGTAAGAAAGGGAGATTTTGCTACCATTGTTAGCCAACCTATAACTTCATGACTGCTTATTGTGACTACTGCCCACTGATCCTCATTGGCTATTGTCAGAGACACACAGATATCCTATGTGATCTTGAATAAGCAAATCCATTCCTCAGTACTCTCTAGTATTTGCCTACATCACTCCTGGTCTAATAACTCTCACATGTTGCTCTTACTTCCATGCATTACTTCTCACTCATAGATTGAATGGCAATGATCTGTTAGTTCTAGCAAATAAGCAAGTGATGCACCAGTCCAACTTGCCTCCCAATCACCATTGCAGGAAGGACATCCACATTGTGAGGCAAAGAATCAAATAGGAGAAAGGATTACTTAAAAACCAAAACCAAAACGAAAAAGCCTACATCATTGCTCATGAGGAATGATACCTTTCTCTTCTGCTAATTCTTAGAAACTTCAGTAGTCACCAGTACAACCTGGAACATTGTCAACTGCTAACAATCAACAGGCCTAAGATAATCTTTTAAAGCAGCAGTCTCCAACCTTTTCGGCACCAGGAACTGGTTTTGTGGAAGACAATTTTTCCACGGATGGGGGTGGGGGGGATGTTCAGGCGGTAATGCAAGCGATGGGGAGCAACGGGGAGCGGCAGATGAAGCTTCGCTGGCTCACACTGGTCTGTGGCCCAGGGGCTGGGGACCCCTGTTTTAAAGAATATGAGACTTTCTTTCCCTTGCTCACTTACCACCCTGCCCCAGCCATCATACACATAATTTTAAATATAATTCCCTAGAATAGAAATACCTGTTATCTGAGAGAGACTTTCAATATAATAGACCTTTCTTGACACTATTCTACATTTCCATTTTTGAAGAAAGTCCTTATATCATTATTATTTTTCTTGAATATGCTTATACCATCCAATTCCTCAGAAATTATGACTTTCCAGGAAGATGTTTATTTGCCATTAAGAACAACTATCAAGGGACACTAAAGTTTCTTTAATATATGTGATTTTAGTGTTTCAAGCCTAACCTGAAAACTCAGCTTCATTTTACAGCATGGCTTTATCAAGTTGGGCTGTATTCCTCTTTTTTTTTCCTTCCTGTAATGCTATTCAGCTCTAATAACGATTGTACTCTAAAGGAAAACCTGAAAAACCAAAGAGCCTATGAAGTCACCCTTCTTCCTTACTTTCTTTAGAGAATTCTTGGTACAATATAACTAAAAAGCTTTGTGGGAGCCCAGGCTGACTGTGTCAGAAAGGACAGATGTCATTAGAAGTCATGTCTATCACCAATACATTCTTCAATATAATCAGCTCACTGTTAAGAGGAGTATTTTGTAGGGCTGCTAAGGTTAGACACATCTTAACTTCCAAACCCAAATCTGCAAACTGCCTTCCACCAGATGATCCTATTGTTACAAACAAACAATCAAACAAACAAACAAATTTTATTCATGCACAGGTAAGTTTCTTATGCTTGGAAGCTGAGCAGTCAATCTAGATTTCTAATTATGTTATTCAACTGTCTGTACTTCATTAAATAACATACATATTAAAATCGACCAATGTCCTTATGGTACATTTATCTTTCTTCCAGAAGTGACTTGAAATGTAAAAAGACATAGAATAAGAATAATGCATACTTTGTACGAAAGAATAAGAGGCTTGTCTAGCTAATAATATATAGTCTGGATTATTTATTTGGATAACAATAAACAGGACATAATGTGAAAAGCAAGACATGGTTTTTGGATTCAGAATCCATTCCTAAGGTTTTCGGGAGTCTTCAGGATCACATACATACCTGTGGCACATGATCCTTCAGACACCACCAGTATCTCACTCTGCTGTTTGCACGCAGCCTGCCGCAGGTAACACTCATTCTGGTAGCTCTCCCCATTGGAGCCACACACAGGCACATAGTCACTGTTGCACTGGGGAGCACACAGATGTAAGCCTATGGTTAGTACTGGTCTGCATGCCTCTGACATCTTGAACAGAAATCATCATTTACAAAAGAAAGCACTTTTCTTCATTTTCAGTGATCCCCCTTGTATCCAGCAAGTCTTTGACCTTGTAAGGACACCATTCAAAGATACACAAAAGCAATGTCAAGTCATCTGATTCAGATGGGGGAAAAAGAGATTCTAAACTGATCGGGCAATTCCAACAAAGTGATAGGACAAGCAATAATAAAAAGATATAACAACAAATGCATCAATATTATTTAATTTTTTTCTAATATGTGGCCCATATGGTTTGGTGGAAAAAAATCAGAACATGTCACAGTATTCAAGCTATTCAAAAATAGTGTCTATCTGTGTTTGGAGCAGAAGTATATAGCTGAAATGCCAAAGAATTCAGTTACTCCTTAGTATGTTTTTCCTCTGTTGAATTTGAATCTTTACAAATTTCTAAATATTTGGATAAGACATTTGAATTATTAATTAATTTTTCTTATATTTTTAGACCATTAGATATTGATGTAGATACAGTGTAGAAAGAAACAACAGACCATGGAATACAGAAAAAAAAATCAAGAACTACTGAACCATATGTAAACTTGATTGACTATTCAAAAGTATGACTTAACCTATATTTCATAAAACAAAAAGTTCATTTTTAAACAACCTCATTACAAAAATGTACACATTTTACAATGAAAATTAGGCAACCTACAGGGTGTACTCATGATAATGTGATCACACTCTAAGGCATTAGAGATACTTGGCTGTGTCCTATACCTGCTAATTACGCCACTGATGTGATCATCTACTGATGTGCTACATTGTTTAATTATAACAAATGTAATGATCAAGACGATTATTTATAAATACTCACCCATGCCAGAAACTAAGTAAAACAAATCATACATATACATGTATGTGAAAACACTTTTCTGTTTTCTACTTCTTATTAAAATATTTGGATTTTTGATGTGCTAATTCATAACACATATAAAATAAACCAATAATTTAGAGAGATGGCTAGGGTTTTAATATATATGATAATAAACCTAAAACTCTATCAAAAGTTAAATTCAACTCAAGGATTTATGCAAAAAAGCAAATTCTCAATATGGTTATAATCTGATGATAAAAACCTGAGATTCATTTTCTTACTCTATTTTCTTAGAATATCTGTACTTCCTTACCAATCAACCGTTTAGCTCTTGTTTGTTGCCTTTTTGTAATAGCTTAACCATCCTAACCATTTTTTAAATGGTATAACACAATGTTCTCTGAAATGACAGTTTTTTGAATCTGACTTTACAGCTATTATTGAAAAACTTAAATATAATTTTTAACTAATAGTTATGTACTATTCTCCTAATAGGAAATTCAAATGGTATGACACTCATAATCACCATAATTGCTAACAAGATAATTTAGATACTAAATCAAATCTATTTAGAAATTATTTAAATATGATTAAAATGATTGAAATATTTTAAATATGCCATATTTTTAAAGTCTTTATTTCTACAATTTCTAATCTAGACATTCTGGAAGGTTCTGTATAATAATTCCTTTCCACAGTTACACTATATGGCTAACAGACTCAGTCTATCTACATTATTATATTTTAAAAACACTATTTTGATAGGAACTTTTCGCTCATGAGGATCTTTAATTCAGTAGGCAATTCATTTCTGACCAGGTGATACCTGTGTAAGGGCTGTCTTTCACAAGCTTTCCAAATATAAATATATACCTGAAAACTGACCTACCATAAAACTGAACACCTTTATCACTACTGAAAAAAAAAAAAAGGCAATAAGAAAATGTCAGTAAAGAGTTGAGTTTTCCAATAAGCAATACTGAAGAGACACCAAATAAATGGAGGTGGTGCTCATGTCAGAACCATGGCCAGGGAGGCAGGTGGATGGACAGGTGCTTGATAAATGGGCTGTGTTCAGTATCAGGGACAGGAGAATGTAGGGAGGATTTATGAGGACCCACTATCACTACAATGGTATCTGAGGACATGGAAGAGGGACAAGAAAGAAGTGACCAGCTGGTAACATATTATAGTCAGTAGACTTGCTGACCTTTTCAGTAGGCAGATGAGAGTCATAATTAGTGTGAACGGCTGGGCTAGTTAGCTTCTCATGCTTGGTTCCTAGCTTCTTGTCCCAGGTTACCTTTAAATCTCCATCTCCAGCCCTGGTTACAATACTTTGTGTGTAGATTACTTGGGCCCATGTTTTCTTCTCTCTAATACCTAGAATTTCTCTATTTATCCTTCTCATCTACTTCTGTAGATTATTCAGATGTAGTCAGAAGATGAGGAGTGAGGGGTGGGAAGTATTTATTATCTCTGTCAAGTGCTAGTACACAATGCTGATATGCATCTTAAAATATCGAATAAACTGATAAAGTGCTCATATGCCACTTCTGAAGGATGTAGTAAGCCAAATGTGAACAGTGCTAAAAACAGAGCTGCCAAGTTCTATGCACAAGCCAAAAGGAAGATTTGTATGGAGTTGAAAAGAGCTTAACTGTAGATAATCAGCACGATGTTTTTGGCCCTTACTACCATGACTTGCACTCATTAAAATGAATAACACATGGAGGAAGCACACTCTAAATCATTAAGGCTCAGGAGTGGAAGTCTGGTCCCAGGTTCTCCCATTTCTCTCACTGCCTTAGTGTAGGACCTTGTGTATATCACTCAAAAATGAAATATTTAACAAGTTCATAGCTTAGTTCCCCCATTCGAAATGGTTAACTGGGGCATTTGGGAGGATTAAGAGTCATGTTTCAAAATGCTTTGGAATACTCATTTATAAAAAGAAATGTAAATTATGTGCCTTTCATGATATATATTTTAACTAGCAGAGTTACCATCTAACATCGACACTGAAGCATGCGTGTCTAAAATTAGAAAAATAAAGGAACACAGGCTAACCCTAAGTACAAAAAAATAAGCTAACTACTACATTAAAATATGCCAAATTATTGGAAATAATTTTCAGTGGTAATTATGAATACTGCTCAGTTTCAGAGGAAGGGACAGATTCAGATGTTAGGTGACTTGCTAAAGGCCACATAGTTGGCTGGTAGAGAAAAAACAAGACTCAGGGCCAGATGGTTAAGCTCATAAATGTATGTGTTGTCCAAACTTCCTCTCAGGGGAAAAGTGATTCTGCTTCCTTCAGAGGTTTTAAATATCTTAAGTTTATTTTCCAAATATGTGTTTTTTCAGTGAATGATTTTGTTCCAAAATGTCCACATTGCTTAAGAAAGCAGCAACATGTCACACCCGTGGATTCAATGAATATATGGAATTTGTTTTGCTACAAATGAACAAAAAATTTATGTGAGAAATTTTTCATATGATCTATTGCTTGTTTGGTTAATAAGAATTTCTTTTAACTGAGATTTCAGCAACTAGAAGCTATGTATAACTTACATTTTATATATTGTCGGCACCTTCCATAGAGTCTGGCATATAGAAGGCGCTCCACAGATGTTAAGTGAATTCTGTTATATTCCCAGTTGTCAAAGGCTTAGGAATAATGGCTTAGGATATGGCATGTTTCTCTTCCAAAAAAGAAAGCGATAAAAAACCCACATATGTCCCAATCCTTTGATCATTCCATAGGTAACTTTTACTTCTCTGTGACTACAATTTTTCATATGGAAATTTTTTTATGATTTTAAGTGAGTGGGCAGGCCTGTGACTATGGTGAAAGTGACTCTGTGTGACTTCTGAGGCTAGGTCGTTAAAGGATACAGCCTCTACCTGGCTCTTTCTCACTCTCTGGACGCTTGCCATTGAAACCCAGCCACTGTGCTATGAGGAAGCCCCAACTAGTCCAAATGGAGAGATCCACATGGTGAAGGACCAAGGTCCCCAGCTGACAGTCCAGTATATGAGTGAGAGTCCTGAGAAGAGTACAGAAACAAGTCTTTGAGTTCCCTCCCCGGCTCAGCTAATGCCAAGGGGAGCAGAGATGAGCTGCTTCCATTAAGCCCTGTCCAACTGCAGATTCATGAGCAAAATAAATGTTCATTGTTTTGAGCCACTAAGTTCTGGGCAATTTGTTATACAGTCCTAGTTACTGGAACAATTGCAGATCTAAAGCGTGGCTTATTAAATGAAAACATTTCACATTTGAATTAAATGATACCTAAAAAACATAAGGCTTCATCATATTTTTAAATTATAAAGTGATCATTGATCATTACATACTAATTGATATGACCAGTGCTATCTATTAATAGCTGCATATGTATCTTCTTTTCTTCCCCCTTCCTTCTTTTATCCATCCAGCCATCCATTCATTGATCCACCGTCTCTAAATTTTCAAACCACAACTGATTTACCAGAATGACCAGGATATCATCTGGTATATAGAGAGGAAGGTAGTATGCATGAGGTTGCAGGCCATTTCTGGAACACATATCATCCAAGAATTAGTTGTATTACTTTTTTCTTTTTCTTTTTTTATTTTTTTTTTGCGGTATGCGGGCCTCTCACTGTTGTGGCCTCTCCCGTTGCGGAGCACAGGCTCCGGACGCGCAGGCTCAGCGGCCATAGCTCACGGACCCAGCCGCTCCGCGGCATGTGGGATCTTCCCGGACCGGGGCACGAACCCGTGTCCCCTGCATCGGCAGGCGGACTCTCAACCACTGCACCACCAGGGAAGCCCAGTTGTACTACTTTTGATATCAAGAGTTGTCTACAATAAACTGGTACTTTTGTTGCTGTTATAATGTTTTTATTTGCATGCATAATGTCCTAGAAAAAATTAGATTGGTGTCAAAGGACCTAGGTTCTGGCTTTAGGATCACCACTTAATGGTAAGTTATTTATATTTATGGGTCTTAATTTCCTTATCTGTAAAAGGAGGAGAAAATAATTATCTCACTCAATTGTGAGAAATAAATGAGATAACATGTTTGAAGGGTAGAATATGCTTATCATAAATCATCTAAGAGAAGTGAAGATAAATATTTGTTCACCTTAGTGCTCCAATTGTAATCCAAACTGAAAAACTCATATACCCACTTCTCTTTGAAATATATCTCTCAGCCAGAAAGACCACATTTGGCACCCATTTTGAATAGAAGAATTTGGACTTGTTTCTGAAAGCGGGAGAAACAGAGTAGATGACCTAAGCTAGTTTAGAACAGTATATAGAAAAATATATTTTTCAGGACATCTGCCTTTTCATCAGACTGGGAAACAAAAAATTCTCAAATTCATTTGAAAGTATTGAAAAGTAATGAGTCAAGATACTCTTAGCTTAAAATACCTATTATTCTTTCACAGCTTGTGATCTTGAACTTAATTTTGCCACTCTCTGTTCCTGGTATGTACAGAGTCTAAATTTTCCACTAGGGAAATGTTTATTTTCTCCTGACAACTTTGCAACACACAAACTAATAGCAGCAGTAACCTAGTAGTAAATTTAAAATGCTACAGGCATTAGGAAAAGGAAATTTACATTTTAGTTTCTTATTCAAACTTGCATTCACTCCCCCTGCCCCCCGCAATCTATACCACTCAACGATTTAAATTAATGACAAATGTAACTGGCTGACCGAATGCGTGAAAAACATAAATATCTTTGTTGATAAAAGTTATACCAAAACCCTCTGTGCAACCTGAAAACTGAACACAATTTCTTTAATAAGAAAATTATAAATTTTCTTTTAGTAGCATGCATCCATTTAGAATTTTGTGAACTCCTCATTTATTTTCTCTTGGCGAATCTTGTTATAATTATGGCTTTCCATTTGAGGAACATTCTTCTTGGTTCACTTTATACTGTATATGAGTTCACTTCTTATGTCTACCCTTGGTTACAAAAATAAGAAAAATTTCTGGGAATTACAAACTGAAAAGGGAAAAATCCACAAAATCCTGTGGGCCTTTAATGATTTATCCAACTATATTTTCCCCTTAGTTAATGTTTGTATGAAGTATGACTTGCAGAGTTCTTATGCTCCATCTCTCTCAAGTAGTTCACTGAAAGAACATAATTACGTTGTTCAGTATGGCTAGAGACCTTAGAAATTGGTGTTGCATGAATATTAAATATACATTAATATTTCCAACACTATCGTATGGTCTAATGACTGTAACCTGGGCACAGCAATACTTACCCACCAGGTGGTGGTGCACTTTACAAATATCAGCTGTTTATTACTTTTCTTAGGAAGAAAAAAAATGTCCAAGAAGTTTCTAGCTTATCTATAAGCCATTCAAAACCATATTTCAATGTGAACTCCCTTCTTTCTCTCACTGGGAGGTTGAACTTAACCTAAAATATTTAAATTTCATCAGCAATTCTAAATATTACATACAGTTGGTCCTCCAAATCTGGGGGTTCCAAATCCGCAGATTCAACCAACTTCAGATAGAAAATATTCGAGAAAAAAAAATTCCAGAGAATTCCAAAAAGCAAAACTTGAATTTGCCACTTACATAGCATTTACATTGTATTTACAATGTTTACATTGCATATACATTGTATTATAAGTAATCTAGAGATGACAAAGTATACAGGAGGATATGCATAGGTTATATATAAATTCTACATAATTTTATATAAGGGACTTGAGCATCCTTGGATTTTGGTATTTGTGGTGGTCCTGAAACCAATCCCCGTGGATACTGAGAGACAATTGTACTATAACAAATTTTAGACCTGAATTTGAGTTCTAATATTTTATTTGTTTTATAGCCTTTTAAATTTTTTTTAAAGATTTGCTTACAATCTTGGAAAAATTTCCCCTTATCCCCCGTATATACTTTCATTAATGGGAATATTTTCTAGTTGAACCGTTTGTTAGATTTGATGTGTATTTTAAAAAGTAATTCAACAACACTCAAAGGTGAACGTAAGATATCAGTACAGCATCTCTAATACTTGAATTATAAAAACATATTGAGAGAAAAAAAGGCTTATACTTCACATGGTAGAAAGCATTTGTTAGATGATGACTATAATAATGACACTGAGTTCTATCTTTAATAAATACTAATAACCACAACTGCAATCGCTCTCTCTCTTAATTTTTATTTAGTTTTTTAACATGAGACATAAAGAACATCTTCCTCATGTTTATGAAATACCTTTTGTCTATTTGCACTCTTTTGGATTCCTGGGAGATTCAGTTGTAACTGAATGTGGTATCCATGAAAAGTTGACAAATATTAATAAGTGCTGTGATTTCCAAACTAGCATAGTAGTTTTAAAGTCACATTGATAAAGGAGTTCATTTAAAAACTTAACCAGATTGCCAGGATAATAAAACCCAAGACCATTAAAACAGAGAAATATGACCGAAAGAAGAGAGTCCCAATCAAAAAAACAAAAGTATAAATCCACACTTCTAATCCAGCAATGATTTTGACTATTATCCCCAGTAGTTGACTTACAGCATGCATGTTAGAAAGGGCACAGAAACATAATTATCCTTTGACACGCCAAAAGAACAACCTCCAGTGGCATTTATAACTGTGGCACATACATTTCTCCAAAAAGCTGCGCCTTTTTGACATCAGTTGGCTCTCTTGCCAGTACTTTTGTTTGGTGCCAGCTTTCCTCTTAGCTTGCATAGCTATAAATTGCCAAGTGATGGGCTGTAAAAGAAGATCTCTGCTTTGTCGTCTCATTAATGAATTAGAAGATGCAAATACCAGACTTCTTACCTTGAACTGACAGACGCATGTCACAGTGTCTCCAATTCTTAAACATTCCCCATCAAATTTACAGGTGTTGGTGTCACAGAGGAAGAGATCATTTTCTCTGTCATCATAACCTCAAATTTAAAGAGAACACGCCAGTCATTAAATGTTATAGACTTGAACAAAAAAAGAAATACCTTGAAGCTTTAAAAGAACTGCCCTAAATTTTAATTCCAACAACCACAGCTATACTGCAAGGTCATTCTTTACTGACAACCTAAAAAAATTCTAGTTAAGTGATTAATGTTAGTTTCTTTTTTTCACTATTCTTTTCTAGTCAATTGTCTTTTAATATGCTTTTTTGATAATGCTCTTTTATTTTAGCTTGGGTTAATACTGGCAGTGGTGGATGAATATTTAACACTTGCTTCTTAGCTTTCTTATTACTTTCTCATTAAGTAGACTATAGTTTATGGCCCCCAAACTTCACATTTTAGAAAAGAGCTGGTGATGGTCTCAGAATGCCTTTTATCATTTCTTCATCTTTAATCATTCTTTTTCTTTAAGGTCTGCAACAACCCCTTATTTGGAATTTTTCCAGACAAAGAGGAAACAAAGCCCCAATAATAAAGATAAACAGGCACAGTGTTTTCTCTGATGGTCTGTCTGGCTCAAATGAAGATTGATCACCTCCAAGTTAACAGGGGTAAAGGGGGGTGCCAGGTTCTTGACAATCTGCCTGGAAAACCAGTTTATTTTCTTTAGTTTCTGCAGATCCTTATAAGATATCTGGTAATAATGAATTTCTTGATTGTCAACCCCAATTTCATATTTAAGTTAGTTCCTAAAACAGTACCATAGTTAGGGATGAAGCAAACTAGTCATGTTGGGCTACAAAGCTATCAACATTCCAAACAATTGATTTTGCAGGTTACTTAATATTCCTATGATAAAGCACCTAAAAAAGTGATTAGGTACCTGCAAAGTGGAACTTAGTCTATCCAAAATAACATATATGCATGCATGAGCCACGAATAAGTTAAAGAAAACATGCTGAGTTTTATAAAAATGCCAAATTTAGAAATTGCCAAACACAGAACAAGGGCAATATATTGACCCAAATCTAACAGGGTTGCAAATCTCAACTTGTCTTTAAAAAGCGCAAACTACAATGATGTATAATAATTTTCCTTGTGGAATCTACATCAATAACTACCCAGGACGACATATTCTTTTATCCTATAAGTTACAGTTGGTCATTCCCTCTTCTCCAAAGTTACATACACTTCAGCTCACACACATCCCCGAAAGCCACTTTATTCAGAGCTAGATTCAACTTCCGTGGAATTATATATACAGAAGATGAAAAATTACATACACACTTGCTAAAACTAGAACAGACCAGACCTTGGGGACAATACCCAGGCATGTTAATGCAGTTTAAAATGCCAGTGAAATCACACCACAATCCCGCCGGTAGACTATGGGCTGTCATACTGAAATGCGAAGCTACTCGGACAGTGCAGCAACTCCCATCCTCGGGCCCTATTTAATTAGGAGGCTTCAGCACAGCAAAGCTTGCCAAGCTCTCGCGTTCAGACTCGGAAGGGACCCGAGCAAGCAAGAAGAGCGCCTGACGCACTCCAAGGAAGCCTGCCCAAAAATGGAGGAGTCAGCGCCCAGTGGGGTCAGTTTTGCCCTCCGTCCGCCTACGCGTGAGCCTGCCCGGCCTTGGTCATGCACAGTCCGGCCTGGTAGACGGGCGAATGGTTCTCACCTCAACTTCCTTCGACCATCTAGGAGCTTGGGGAGGGAGGCAAGAGAGAGGCAATTCGGGGCTGCAAAAACAACGTCTTTTGCAGCCAGCTAGAGAAGGAGGATGTGTATGCATGTTTGTGTGTGTGTGTGTGTGTGGAGAGAGACAGAGAGAGACACACACAGAGACAGAGAGAGAGAGAGGCAGAGAGAGAGAGTAACTGAATCTCTTGAAACACAAGCTCCTTTAGAATTTCTGTGACCTGGTCTTGAATGCCAGACAAGTGCACCCTTATGGCACTTTTGCCAGTAATCAGTGTTTCCCCTGCAGTCACCATTTGATTTATTGCTTTCTCGCTCGTTCTTTCTCATAAACTTATTTCTCTCTCTTTTTTGCTAGACTTTTTTCTTTAGTGACAGAAAAGGTTCTGTTTTAATGTTTCCCCAAGGATTGGTGCTCTTTTCAGTGAATCCACAAACCCATCCCGTTTAACATTTCTTAAGATCTCCGCAGCTCCAGTTTAAGTGCGAGGATGCAAAGGTTCCTACACCTGCACTTTCTGTCCTCCCTAGTACCCCCGCCCCCTTCCTTAGCGGCCTGGAACAGTTCTCTGTGCTCCTCTGGGTGGAGGTCGGTGGTCTCAAGGGTTTGGAGCGGTTGGAGTCGAGGGGCTGGGGAGACGCAGCTGGGGAGGTTGGTCTGTACTGGAAACGCGCGTTTCCTCTGAGGGGTTAAAGGTTCGGGGGCTGGGGTTCTGGACTTACCAGAGCAGTTCCAGCCGGTGGGCGTTTGGCAGTCACTTA
>NW_006791919.1:348140-365682 GCF_000442215.2 Lipotes vexillifer | reverse complement strand
GCGAGCTTCACCGGGCGGGCTACGATAAGTAGCATTACAGGCAGCAGCAGCAGCCAGCAAAAGCCCTCGCAAAGTGTCCAGCTGCTGCACTGCCGCGGGGAATCCCACAGCACCATGACTAGTTCGCGCAACTCTGCAGCAGCAAACGGCTTCCGAAGAACACAAGATCGCGGCGGTCAGGCAGCGGGCTACTGAGCATCCCGCGGACAGCGGCAGCAGAGGCGGCGGCGGCGGCAGTGGCACCTGACGGGGAAGCAGCAGCCAAACCCGCACATGATCTCCAGAGTTTCAGCAACATCCAGTGACCCGGCTCAACCCCGGGAGCGAGAGGGTCGTGCACCGAAGAGCCGCACCGGAGACGAGGTAAGCTGCTGCCATAAGCAGAGGGCTCTGGCAAGCCGGGGCAGCAGGAGGATACCCGAGTCCAGAGGGAAGAGGAGAGGAGCCCAAGGGGGCTGGGTGGAGGGAGAGTCAAAGCGCCCAGCAGCCTAGCAGCCGCCTCTCGCGCTCTGCCGCCCGCATCCCTCTGGCGTTTGGGAAGCAGCAGGTCCTTAGCCCGCCCGGGATCACGTGGAAAGAGGCAGTCGGGCGTTGATTGGCGGAGCGGGATGCAGGTCCCGGAGGGAGGGGTCGGCGAGGAGGTGCTAGGAGGAGACGGCGGCCGACGCCACAGATGGTCTAGCTCACCAGGCGCTGGCCCGAGTGGGGCTAGGCGGGGATGGCTCAAGTGAGAATCGCGGGCTTCAGAGCGGGCGACTCCCACACCTTTAAATACCACCTGCCCTTTCACTCTCCGCCGCAGGACGCCCCCTGCCGAGCGCTGGGTCAGATCTCGCGCCCCTCTTCCGTGCGTGACCCCGGGCGGCGAGCGCCCGCCGCGGCTGGGTGGCGTCTCTCTGAGCTGGAGCTGGTGAGGGTGGAGGTGGCTGAGGAGCGGTCGCAGCAGGGAGGAGAGGGGAAAGAGGGCACAGAGGAGAGGGCGTCCTGCTGGCGCCCGGCGCTCTAGCGTGCGGGAGCGCGCCGCCTGGCTCTAACGGCATGCAGCTGGGAATATCGCCGCGGAGAGCCCACGGACGTCTCCCTAGGGAGCAGCAGGAAGCGGGAGAGGGTGAGAGGCGGTGGCGTGAGTACGCTCTGGCTGGCCTGGAAGAAGCAGCAGTTCCCACAGGAGCCTGCGAACCTCAGGCTGCTCAACGAGCGGGCTCAACCAGCCAGCCAGGCTCTCTCTCCGCTCTCTACTCTCTCTCTCCCCTCCCCTCCTTGGCCCCTCACAACCCAGAATCAGCCCGAGGAGTGGGAGGTTTGAAGCCCTCTCCCCACCAAACACTCGTCTCCAGCCGGGAGCCTATTTGTGTGGCTGGCTGCCTGGGAGGTGCGGGCAAATGTGTTTCGAAGGTCAGATGTGGTCGGGACAGGTGGTCAGAGAGTGGCTGGAAGGCTGCTCTGCATCAGCCACGGCGGGTTGCCGGGCGCATCCGCCGAGAAGCTGCGTCTGAGAAGAGCGGCTCTCTTTGGCGGCGCGGGTTGTGGCCCTGGAAGCTTTACGCGGGTCTCTGCCGGATCGCCAGAGACGTGGGCGAGGCAAGAAGGTCTCACTCGGCAAGTCTCTTGTTCTGCGCCTTTTCTTCTTTGGCCCCAGCCAGCGCCTGGCAAACGGCGTAATAGGACCCGCCTTCCGTCTGCTGCATTCTTCACGCAGTTAGACAACACTCTTTAGCCTTATGGTATTTTAGTCTCTAGTAACGAAAGGGACCCAGAGCTTCCCGGGACACGGATGGAGAGGAGCATCTTTCTCTCGTGACCCGGGTCGTTGTTGCACAGTGTTTTGGATGAGTTTTCTATGTGATTATTCAGTGTCTTCTATGCTGTGTGATTGTTCTGTGATTCAGGATTTTTTTTCCTTCTCTTCCCGTACCCTCCTTCCTCTATCCCCCCTCTCTCCCTTCCTCCCCTCCTTCCTTCCCCTCCCTCCCTCCCTCCCTCTCTCCCTCCCTCCCTTCCTTCCTCTTTCTTCTTTCTGTTTTTCTTTCTTTCCTTTATTTCAAGAGCCCTCATCTCATTTTTCTTTTTAAATCTTGCCTTTCTCCCTCTCCTGTGTCCCTTGAAATTAAAAGAACATTGCGTGATAGCATCTCACAGGCAATTAGCGTCCATTCCCAATCACTTAACAGAGGCACCAATACCCTTTGAAAACAGGGACTATCTATCCTTTGCAGGCTCCACCAGAAAAACAAACTATACCCAAGCTATCTTTTTAAGTACTTTAACCTCCAAACTGCTCCCACTTCCTTGCTTTTTAACTTCTCCTTTGAGAGATGTGATCGTGCAGCACCTCAGTGCCTCAAAGAAATCTTTTTTTTTTTTTTCCTGTGTGAAACCCATCTCTTTATCTTATATCTCCGCCTCCGCCCGGAGGTTCCCCCCCATCCCCCCGCCCACCTCCAAAGATTTCTGAATCTCTGTGTCTCTAGCTCCTGGCAATTAAGCAGCAGATCCCAGCATTCTAGTCGGTGGCATCGCGCTCCTCACCGACGAAGACTCCATTAAAACAGATCAATTTGACCAGACGTTGGAGGCATCAGAAAATCGGCTTCTAGACAGTGCAGCTAAATTCTTCAAGGAAACGGAATGCCCATTAGATAGAGCTGACAGCCGATATGGCAAAAACAAGGAATCAGAGATGTCTTTTCGCTGCACTCTTTCAGCAGAGAGGGCAACATAAATACACGCCTAATGTAGATCAAGATTTAACAACTCCCCAGTTCAAAGTGAGGACATGTCATTTTCCATAGCAAGGCTGGTGTGGTAACTAATCAGGCTTATGAAAATAAGTCATGCTTGAAACTGAAGGCAAAGTCCTTAAAAGTGTTTATGCAGGAATTATGATAATGAAACAGGACCTGCTAGGGTATCAGTGCTTGGCTATAGCAGTAGAATTTTACGGAACCTCTTAGCTGAGTAAAACTGTTATTGAATTCTCTGCTAAGTAAGTTTTTGGCATGCTTTCTAATAACATGTACTCTTCCTAAGACATTTTGCCCAAAGTAACTTAAAACTCCAAAGGAGTTAATTACGGGTTGTGACTAGTTAACAAAAGCAGTTGCTTCCACACAGGTTCTTTAAATTATTAAACAGTTTGAAGCAAAACCTTTCCAATAGGAATGCTGTGATTTTGTTCAGCTTACTTTGTACTTAGTGTTACAGTGCCACCAAGAAACAAATTCTGAAACTGGCAAGCACCACCAAGTGGCAGAATAACATCATTCACTGAACAGAGCATCGTATTATTGAATACGTAAATAAAAATATATACACTATTTAGCCTCATCATTAGTACCAAGGAAGTAGACGCGCCTTAATTTTTATGGCAATGAAGATCAGATCAGTGCTTGGATTAGTGCTTCAACTTTCCCCCCAACAGGATCAAATCCGTTTACTTATTAGAATCGAATTTAAAACTAGGTCTGTGAATTGTACTTTGCATGGTGCATTATATGATTGCTAGTGGTACAATCCAATCATATCATGCATCTGTAAAAATTTTTATTTTAAAATACTACACCATATTTGCTTTCAATATTCCTGAGCTAAATCAGTTTATTTGCAGTATACACACTCTAGAATTAGCTCTGAGGGGGTCAAATTGTCATATTTTTAGATAGAAATAGCACAGAAAATTTTTTTTTAAGTTTTTTCCCCCACATGGAAAGGACATCATTAAGAAGTATGAGATTACTCAGAGCTTTAATGGGAGAGGGGGAGGTTATCCTAGAACAATAATAATTTAAGATAAATAAATGAACCTGGGAAAATAAGACACACTGACAGTCAGAGCTCTGACTCCTTTCTGCTCTCTAATACTTTCTGATGCTTCAATAATGGTAAGAAATGTAGTTTGCTTTTTAGGTATCAGACCTTGTGTCATGCAGTAAGGAATATATTGTTTTTATTTAATTCCCACAACACCCCAGCACCTACCATGAGACAAGGAATGTCATTATTCTTATTCTACAGAAAAGGCATATGGCTTTTAAAGCATCAAGCAACTTGCCCCACTTAACAAACTAGCAGTGGCACAGCTAAAATTCAACAGTTCTGTCTGGTATCAGAGCCTGAGACCTAAGTCACCATATTCTTTTGTATGGCTGCCTCTTAGCCTCTGAGAAAGGAAACAGTAACTGGGAACACACCTGCTCTGTCCATGCAGCCTCTTTGTCTGCCCTTTTTATGGAGCACCAGTAAGACCCACACTCATTAAATCTCAAACATGAGGAATGAGATCCAGTAGTTTCTATACTTGGAATTCATACTTGAAATTCATATGAATTAACTTAAGAAGCTTTTTAAAAGATAGACAAATTCTAGGCCTCACTAGCATGGATTCTAATTCAGAAAGTCTGGGGTTCGACTGTGGAATCTATATTTTAGAATTCATTTTTAAAAACTAAGGTACTTCTTGCATCTATATGAGAAGTGAAAGGATATCTGGGTTCTTGCTCAGTTTTCATAGGACTTTTGGCACAGAGGTTTCTAAAACAGGTTCTAAAATGCTTATACTCAGTGTGCAGATGAACTGTTGTACACGTCTGACTCTCTATCTACCATTAAGAATTGAATTTCCATATGCATATGTTTACCAAATATGTATTAAGCTTCTATTATGTCTGATTTACTAACTTTGTGACTGCAGATGGTTTCCTCATTTGTAAAATGTGGGTAATAATAATACCTATCTCCTAAGGTTCTTTTGAAGATTAAGGGAGATATAATGTATGATTTAATGGTAATGGCCTTGGGGAGAATGCCTGTATAAATCAATGAATGAATGAATACATAAATATGTGTGTGTAGTTATATATATGTATATATGTATAAAGTAATTAAAGATATACAAGTCATATGTGTATGATATCAAAATATACAATATATTGATACTGATAATTAAGTACTGTATCATTTTCATATCTAACCCAATACCTTAAAATTTTGTTCCTTAATTTGTAGCCTACCTCAGATAGATAGGTATAATGTTCCAAATCATTATTCCCTCAGTTTTAAATAATTTATTCACATAAAATGCATATTATATTATCAGTAAGTAAGAAATGTATTGAACATTGTGTTTAATTTTGTAGATCAAATGCTATTGACAATGTTTCAGAAAAGTCATCTTCACTTCTGGTTGGTATTTTTAACTGAGAGTAATTAAATTTGCTATTTCTCCACCCTTTGCTACTATTAGTTAATGATGCATAAATAACGAGCAGTAATTTAAAGTAATAATTTTATAGAAGAAAGTTTTCTCTGTGCCTCATCGATTCCTGTGTCTTTAATTATTTTTGATAGTTTATGTTTAGATTTCAGCACTGGTGAAATAGTTTATTTCCTCTTAAGGCAGTGGGCCCCAGTCATGGATGTATATTGTAATCACCTGGGGAATTAAAAATAACTGCTTTAGAGTCCCCACTCCAAGACTTGGAATCTCTGCAGGTGAGGCAGAGGCATTGGTATGTATTTTTAAAGTTTCTCTGGTGATTGTAATGCATAACCTTTGTCGATAACCACTGCCAGTGGGAAAGTGAAATCAGTAGGCATTTCCTCATTATACAAATATCCAAGTTTCAGCAGGTTAAAGAGTGATTTTTTTCACTTAAAAATTTTAAAATAAGCATCTCACAAAAGCTACTCCTTGATTAAGATACTTAACAAAAGCAATATGCAGCAATTAATGTTTGCCACTAGTTTGCCACTAGTTTTTGGGGAAAAAAAACCCCTATTATTTAAAAAGAGCTAGATATGCAAAGCAGTAGACACCTCAGTATAATTTGGTGTCTTTTTATTTACAAACTCGAAACAGTTTTCAATTGCTATTTAATTTAATCATAACCTTATCTTAGAGTTTAGTTTAATACTGTTCTTCAAATCATTATGAAACATTTTTTTTTTCTTCAGTCAGAAGCAGGAACTTGAATCAGTTTGGGATGAAACTGCTTTTTATGTCTATCTTTGGCTACCTGTGGCTTTTATTGAACTAGATTAGAAGTGGACTACACCCTGGCTTTGTGAAAAGAATTAGTAACAGGAGTTCTTCCAATTTGTGTAATTAGTATCATTTCTCCCTCTATTATCTGTGACATTGAATTGTTTTTTGTTTGGGTTTTTTCTCCCTCAAATTACTTGTCTGTGGCAGAGCAGGTCACTCAAGAACTGATGTTCTCAACCATTTTGCTGCTTCTTCTAAGCAAGTGTTTCTCCCCTGCCTTGCCCCCCAAGAGAGGAAAAAAAAGGAGGGACAAGGCTTCTGTCATAAAATAAATTTGGGAAATGCTTCAAGTAAAAACTGCTCAGCACTTGTAGCTTCACGATGCACATTTGCATATTAAAGGCTCTGAGGAGCCCTGCAGTAAAATCAGACTAAAACACATCAAATAAAACTAAACACCTGTGTAACTTTACTGAATTCAAATTTTTCCAATATTATTTGATCACGGAATCCCTTTTAGCAAGAAAACACTACAATAAACTACGGCAATGGATTTCTATGTCTTACACCATTAGTAACAATAGCTTAGAGGAATGAGGCTTTTTAAAAAATGGTGTCAGTGTGTTAGATGAGAATGATAATCATTTCCTCTGACTTCTCTTTTCACAGAAACAGTAGTAAAGTCGGCTCACAGTACGGTAAATATTCCTCAACCATATCGTCCCATATGACTTTCCCTGTCACCATAAACATGTGGGAAGATGATTAAAATGTCAGCCCTACCACCTTACAACCTTTAAAATTTTTCCTCAATTTTGTCTTATGTAAACTCAAAATTAGATGCTCTAATATCCTTAGCAGTGACTGTAACATAGGATCTGATACAGATTGTGTCTGATAACACTACTTTCTGAAAAACTGTATCTTTCATTGTTGAACATGCTAAAAATGTTTAAATAGAAATTTTCACAAGATTTTAAAGAGAATTTAATTGACTTCTTTACACCTCTATACTTATCTCTTTGCTGTGCAGCAAAAATCTGGACACTTAGCCACTCACTGGCTATTATTAGAGCTTATGATATAATGGCAAGGCAAGGCCACACAACAGGGGCCAGGCATCTGTACACACATGGGCTGGAGTCTTTGCCCTGACACTTACAAGCTGAGTGTCCATGGGCAAGTTACTTGGTTTTCTGTGTTGGCCAGAGTTCTTTTCATCACTTGAGTAACGAAGAAACTTAGCCTGTTGTAAGAGGGAGAATATGTGGTGGAGCTTTAGCGGAGGAAGGAGGCAGGCTACAGGAAGGATTGAAATCTATAAGTAGAAAGTCATCCAGAAAGTTAAGGCAGACGGTCATTTTATCTTTCTGCGGCAGCGTCTTCATTTTATTTTTCCTTTTTTTCTTACTTTAGCTATTTCCATTCTTCTTTCTCCCCGTAGACCAGTTTTCTCTGCAATCCTAACATCCCCGTCTCAGATGTGAGTGTTTATAAATTGTATCTTACTGCATTAGATGTTTACTGTATGTTATATATGTATTATTATGAAATTATATATATTTTAAATTTTAGTACATCTAATAATGGAGAAGAGATGTCTCCATGGAAACTTATTTAATAACTATAAAACTAGCTTAGTTTTTAGTTTATGTAAATTCTCCAATTTACTTTTTAGAAGTCCTGACTTTCGTATGTAAGACTTGCTTTTCATATTAAAATAATTAGTCAAATAATGTTGAATTTCAAAGGTCTTTAATTGCAGCTCAGGGACATAATTCTTTGTCCATGTGTACCCCAGGATGTACCAAAATTCTTTATACATAGTTGACATTCAATGGATGATGCTAAATTATATTAAAATGCTAAAGCTAAGCACATTAATCATCACACTCCAGAAAGGGTGCACCAGAAAAGTTAGTGAAATCACTTTGTAATAACCTGGAAGTTCAGTGTAGACCTTTTTTTGTTAGGCAACACTTTGTTTGTTTGTTTGCCGTGAGGCTTGTGGGATGTGGGATCTTAGGTCCCTGACCAGAGATTGAGTCCGGGCCCTCAGCAGTGAGAGCGTGGAGTCCTAACCACTGGACCGCCAGGGAATTCCCAGCAACACATATTTTGGATTAAAAAAGCAAGAACTGCTAAGGTGATGTTTGAACACACCAGGGAGCACCTCAGCAATGGTTAGTGTTGTTGAATTCCTACTTCTGCCTAGGTGTTCCCTCAGGAGTGGTCATTAGTCTCAGTGTCTCATGTGGGCAGAACTTTATTCATCGTCTCAGCCTGTAATTGTGCCTTTATTTTTCTCTACCTTTGTATTTCCCATTGCCTCAAGTCAGGAGATCAGCCACCTAATTCATCAGATCATAAGCAAAATAAAAATTGTCTTGATGTGGAATTTGAGATTTTCAAGTGACATGAACAAAGAGAGAGGAAGGTAAGCAGCAGGTGATATTTGGGGGACTCTCTCACACACACGACGTGTGTGTGTGTATAAGCATATACATATATGTAAATAATATACATGTGTAAATATGTTTGTGTGCATGTATACATCTACATGTGATAAACAATTCAAACCATAAAGAACAGATTATACAGAGTCATCCTGCCTTTCTAGCTTCCAGGTCTTCTTATTCCACAGAGGTAACTGCTGCTGCTAGACTTTAGAACCCTTCTAGATTTGTCCAGGCATATATTCTCTCTCTCTCTCACATTAAATACATAGACTCATTTAAAAATGTGCTGAGTACAATGATCTTCCGTTCTTTATATATATGTGTGTGTGTTTATATATGTGTGTACATATGTATATATATATATGTATATATGAGAGAAATCAAAATACAAATGTATACATATAAATATGTACAGGCATACACACATATAAATATATATAGGCATACGTTGGAGATACTGTGGCCTCGGTTCCAGAACATCACAATAAAGAGAATATCACAATAAAGTGAGTAACACATTTTTTTTTGGTTTCTTAGTGCATATAAAAGTTATTTTTACACTATGCTGTAGTCTTTTAAGTGTGCAATACATTATATCTAAAAAAGTAATGTGCTTACTTTAATTAAAAATATTTTATTGCTAAAAAATGCTAACCATCATCTGAGCCTTTGACGAGTCAATTTTTGCAGTAGTAACATCAAAGATCACTAATCATAGAACACCAGAACAAATATAATAATAATGAAAAGTTATGAACAAATATAATAATAATGAAAAGTTATATTGTGAGAATTACCAAAATGTGACACAGAGACATGAAGTGAGCAAATGCTATTGGAAAAATGGCGCCCATGGACTTGCCACAAACTTTCAATTTGTAGAAAAATGCAGTGTCTATGAAGTGCAATAAATTGAAGAGCAAGAAAATGAGGTATGCTTGTTTAAATACATTTTTCTATATTTATATGTATATGCATGTGTGTATCCTTTTGATTTCAAATGGATTCTTACCATATACATTGTTCTATTTCTTGCTTTATTCACTTAACACAAGGAGGGCTACTTTATTTGGCTGTGTAGAATTCTATGTTGAATATCTCATAACTTATTCAGTCCATTATTTATGGACATTTATTTTATTTTATTTGCTAATTAAAATTAATGCAGCAGTCTGCTGTCTTTTCAACAAGGATATCTACCCCATTTCCCCAGGAAAGAGTCTAAAGGCCACAATGACAGCATAACTATGCTTTTAGGGGGAAATAATGAGGTAGCTAACAAACAAAGCCTTATATTTTTGTTCTTAACTACGCTTAATAAGGAATGCATTTAACCTAAGTACAATATTGGAAATATTAGAAAAGTCTTTCAAATTTAATTCTGATATTCTTGCACACAAACGTTGTAGTTAGAACATAATTTCTTATTTTCTCCAATTGCTGGCATAGTACATAACGATCCCACTAAAATCTAATGCAATATTAGTTGTCGTATTATAAAATTCAATGTAATGTGGGTTGGTCTTGAACTCTTTCCAAGGGAGCTTAATTATATCATACAAAGATAGTTGCATCAGTTAGAAATAGTGTTTAACATGACACAACAGTGTAGACAGAGTGAATTAGCTCTTTCCTCTCATAAAGCCAAATCTTTCTTTTTCTGAATTATAGAAACTTTAAATATGGTGCTTCCCCACATACACAGGCATTTGGATATGGATTAGCAATCACACAGGCAGCTTTAGGGTAATGGCCAGGACTCTGAACTTTGGTTGGAATCTAAGTTCTGGCTCTGATTCTTGAAGCCGTGTGAGCCTCATCTCACTGGCCCTCTTTGTATCATCCTCATATATGTAACTGTCCAGTTACATATGTGAGGATTAAATGAGATCTGTTATCTGCAAGACGCTCTGCAATTGGACAGGTATTATTTGCTATTGATACTTGCTGAAGTGTGTACAAGGCAAAGGAAATTTATATGATTTGTTCTTTGCTGCAGAAGTCTGAGTCAGAAACCATGAAAATTACTGGTGATGTCTCAGCCTTCAACAATCTGTATTGAGAAACTGTTCCTAATTGAAGAGCAGGGTAGATATAAGTTTATTATTAAATCACTGTATATATGATATTTCATATTTTTTACATGTGGACTAATGAATTCCAGAACACTAGTAAACTTTAGAAAATAGGGCCTATATACTTAATTTTATTTATTTTTAATTTTTTTTTTGATGTGGACCATTTTTAAAGTGTTTATTGAATTTGTTACAATATTGTTTGTTTTATGCTTTGGTTTTTTGGTCCTGAGGCATGTAGGATCTTAGCTCCCCGATCGAACCTGTGCCCCCTGCATTGGAAGGTGAAGTCTTAACCACTGGACCGTCAGGGAAGTCCCAGGGCCTATATACTTTAAACATAATTATATCACTTTGTCTGAAGTAGAAATTAATGGATTTTCTTCATAACTCATCATTGTTTTGAAATTCTGTGATTTTCCCTTAAGCAAATGAAACAATAATTCAGACAATTTAAACATCTTTTTAAAGAGTTTTGTAATTGACTTATATGTCTTTAAGATATTTGTGATACATGATGCCTTGTGTGAGTGAGGAGAGAAACACAATGTTGTTGGTGAGTGTGGAAAAAACCAATGTTAATTTTATGACCAAATAATTCTTTTAGTAGGTGAACTTTTTAATTATGTATTTGTGTTAATGTTAATCATATTTACACAGCACTTGCTTCTTACAAAGCTGTTCAAATAATTCTCATCATTCTTACAACATAGGTATTTTTATTGCCATTTTAGGGGTCTGGAAATTAATATTAAAAGATTTATCCTATGTTTTCTAACTTAAGATTCAATGTTCTTTAAGAATGAACTTACTTTTTGAGTTGTCAGGATAACTACCAAGAATGGAAAGAAAGCTTTTCTAGCTAGACTACATGGATTGTAAATATCAGTTTTTAAAACTGTTATTATAAGGTAAGTGATTGCTTCCTTGTTATGCACATTCTCTCACTTGCAACATTGTACTGGAAATGGATGCTAATAGCTTGCATTTGGCTTGTGCTTTAATGCAGTAGAATAGCACATTTCTTAACTGTATATCATGTAGAATGGTCTAGCATTTAGAAGAAAGCTCTGTTCAGAGGCTTTGCACACACGACTGGGAGGATATTGTGGTGAAACTATCAACAATAGTTCCATTAATAAATAAAAAAGATATCAACAATAGCTTATACCTTCATCTAATGGGTACTAATGCATCTTATATGACATATGTGAAGATAAATTTACAGCTTTAATAGGCTTACAGTCCATAACAATAACCTATTTCACTAACACGTTCTACTTCTCTAATAAAATATTGTCTTGCCAGTGTCATTTGATTGAAAGGTAAGAAGATAGATGCTGCTGCTTTTATTGACATAGCAACAAAATGCCCTCATCTTGGTGAACAATATGTATTTGTATTACATATAACATATTAAAAGCATTGCCATTTTGTACAAAATTACATTTCATAAAAATGTATATTTAAGAAACATTAATTTATCTGTCTGGAGCCATAGGTCATTTCAGTTCAACTTTTTTTTTTTTTTTTGCGGTACGCGGGCCTCTCACTGCTGTGGCCCCTCCCGAGGCGGAGCACAGGCTCCGAACTCGCAGGCCCAGCGGCCATGGCTCACGGGCCCAGCCGCTCCACGGCATGTTGGGATCCTCACGGACCGGGGCACGAACCCGTGTCCCCTGCATTGGCAGGCGGACTCTCAACCACTGCGCCACCAGGGAAGCCCAGTTCAACTTTTAAATGTTATTTATTTTTCCTCCACTTTATTTCAGAGACGATTTAAGACAAATTTAAGTGAGTTGATTTGTCATTTTGGTATGTCTGAAATTGTGAACCGATTGTGCAATCGGTTCAATCTTTAAAATTCTGACTTCTACAGACATGCTGAAAATTATTTCAGTCATAGATTCCTGTTCTTAAAATTACTTATCACGAGTTTTAAACACATGAAAGTCTAAATAATGTTAATTCAAACATTAAATAAATCTTAAATTTATTGTTTTCCCCACTTTAACATTATGATGACAGCCTTGTGTAAAAAGTCTTCTGAAATCTCATTAATTTCATTACCTATTTCACTGTGGAGCTGTAAGCTCTTTTCTATACATCATTTGTACTTATATTTTAGAGGATCACATAACTGAGAAGTGGTTAAAAGATAAGTTTCTTCCAGAAAAATATTCATAAGCTTATAACACAATATGTTGCCTGTAGTTTCAGGAGATTAAAAGACCTCTCCAAAACCCACATATGACCCTTAGAATAAACACTATTTTATATGAGTTTTATTTTTTATGGGGAAAATAACACCACCAAATTATATAAGCCATTTTCGTGAAAAAGAAGCAATTTGTTACGGAAACATGATAGTTTCTTTCCAGATGACTTGGTTCACTTTCTATTTCCA
This sequence comes from Lipotes vexillifer, assembly GCF_000442215.2. Lineage (NCBI taxonomy): Eukaryota > Metazoa > Chordata > Mammalia > Artiodactyla > Lipotidae > Lipotes > Lipotes vexillifer. The sequence goes on along the minus strand of NW_006791919.1, from coordinate 352,758 downwards.
TCATATAGATCTTTCGAGCCCTTTCAAGCATTTCAACTGAGGAAGCTGGTTGCATATGATCAATTAACTAGTTAGCATTATAAATAGTTTTATTATTAAATTACATAAGATTTTCGACTGGGGAATATTGGAGGTGAAATAAAATATGAAGAACTAGGCAACTATGTTGAATGCATCTCTTGTATCTTATTACCAAAGGACATATTTGTATAGTATGTATAACATATTTGTATAATTATTTAATATTTGTTTTTATATCAATCTAAAGTTAGACAAGAGAAAATATATTTCAAATATATGTACATCGGTGTAGTTTACAAAGCATGTAAATCAATATCAATGTCCCACTTCTTTCATGATCAATACTGTCTTTAGAAGTAAAACTTCAAACTAAAAACAAAAAAACAATGTCATCAAAAGAATTTTCTAGACTATTTTAAAAATTATGGTGACTTTGAGAATATTTCTGTATCTTTGAATATATTGTATCTCAGCATCTAGAATTAGATGGTATTACTAGCAAGCATGCAGGCAGTAGAAAAGTCCACTCTACTTTTGCTTGCTACAATTTTTTTCTTGATTCACATCCAGTGAATTTATGATAAGATAAAATAAGTAAAACAAAGAAACACCTCTTATAACAAGAGGGAGATGAGAATACAAATTTGATCTTTATATCAGTCTTGTATTTAATTTTCTCAACTTTCAGCCTCATTTCTCTTCTACATACTCTCATGCTGCAACTTTTTTTTATTACTGAGTTTTTTTTTTTTTCTGGGTTAAGTTAGGGTTTAATTAGGAAGCACTATTAGAACGATAAAATAACAGAAATACTTAAATCTCTTATCAATGATTATTTTTTGTAAAAATAGGAAGACTATGTTGCTGCAGGATTAACCACAATTTACGAATAGTTTTTATTTTCAGTTGTTGGGTCGCAACCTCAGCAGTTTCCTGGGTGAAATCTGAAACTGGCCTCTATACATGGAGGGCAAGGAGAGTCTGAAAAAAGGCAGACAGACCACTCCAGACTGGTAGGTGGTGGGTTTAATAAGCCAGGGAATTTATAAACGAGGCTTGTCTTGGGAGATAGAAAGACAAGTAGATCTCCACAATGACCACCACACATCACCGAATCTTAAAAGTTTATATAGAGGTCTTAAAGGGGTTTGGTCACATATACCGTCCAAATGGTCTCAACAACACCTTACTCTCTTAAAGCTTCATCCTTGAAACCCATTCCCACTGTGGCAAGGGTGGGGAGAATGTATATTCCAAGGCCAGGAGAGGGAGTGAGATGCCTCAATTGCCCTGGTCCAGCTCTTGGGTCAACCAGAAGTCACGTCCTTTGGATGACCTCCTCCAACATCAGTATATTGATTTATTGTTAGTAATTTAGGGGCATTCATCTACCTTTCTCATCACCTGGGTGTCATACACACATTCACACAGCTACATAATGAAAAGTATGTAGATGAGTGTGCGAACATGTCGTCAGATTGTATATTCATTTCTTCTACCATGTTGAATGTCTACTATGAGTCAGATCCAAGTTACCTCTGAGGACATACAAGGGAACAAGATTGACAATCTTAAGGGGTTTAATAGGGAAATGGGTTTAGTGGGAAAGATAAACATTAAATAAGTAATTACCCAAATAAGTTACTCTGAAAGTTTCCATGGAGGAGCAGTGCAGGGTCCTACCGCACTTGAGTATATAGAGTGTATAATACACCAATCTGATCTAGGGACTCAGGAAATTGGTCATTCTTTTCTTCACTCACTCATTTAAATATTGGAGTTTCTCAGGGTTTCTGTCTCCCTCCCATACTTTTTTTCATCTTCCACTTAGGTAGAGTTGAGGGTGAATCGTTATGGGAAATTGAGGTGTCTCTATTTAGGAAGGGGAAAATCATGACATACAAATGTTTATAGAGGACTGAGTGAACAATTTGTCATAAGTTTTGGAGATGCTAAGTAAGATGAGGGTTAAAAATGTGCCACTTGGGGCTTCCCTGGTGGTGCAGTGGTTGACAGTCTGCCTGCCAATGCAGGGGACACGGGTTCTTGCCTCAGTCCGGGAAGATCCCACATGCCGCGGAGCAGCTGGGCCCGTGAGCCATGGCCGCTGAGCCTGCGCGTCTGGAGCCTGTGCTCTGCAACAGGAGAGGCCACAACAGTGAAAGGCCCGCGTACCGCAACAACAACAACAACAACAAAATGTGCCACTTGACTTTTCAATGTGATGTTCATTGGTGACTTACCAAGGACAGTATTAATGGGATGGAATCCAGAGAGATGCTGGGCTGGGAAGTGGTATCAAGAGATTGACCCAGTTCATCTGACTGACAATGCAAGCTCTATGAGGGCAGGAATTCTGCATCCCCAGCAACTATAACAATGTCTAGCGTATTTTGCAGTCATCAATAATCGTCAAATAAATGAATGATAGGAGTTCTGGAGGGTAAGAAGAAATCAAATCTTATAGATTATGTGGGGAGTTGTAAATCATGTTAAAGGCTTTTGGTTTGCTGCTTCCTAAGTATAATGCTTTCAAGGATTTAACTCAGAGCCTAGCCAGATTGTATTTATGTTTTAAATTGATCACTGTGGCTTTTGGGTGTGAAACAGATTTTTAAGGGAGCAGGCAGGCCAGTTATAAGGCTTCTTCAGTTTTCCTGATTGGGAAGAAGAAAATCTGGAGTAACTGAGCAAGGAATCGAGCCCAAATGACCAGAGAATGGGTGAACAGAGTGTGGACTGTTTGAATCATTTGGGGGTAATGACCCGATCAATGACATTATTTTGCAAATAATAAATGATGAAAAGTGAAGTCTCTATTCTTTAGATTACTGACATTTGCAGGTAGCATAGTTCCTGTTGCTTTTATCCTTTAACAAATATGACCACTCTGTGACTAAGGAATGGGGCTGTCACTGTATAACTCTGAACTTGTAAGGACTATTTCAAACCTGTCCTAGAACCTGAAATTATTTGTTATTTTTACAAAGCAGTCATTCTGTACTAATTTATTTAGCTCCTACCCTATTCAAGGCACTAAGAATTGGGGATAGAAAGGTAAACAATACAGACATGGTCTTTGCCCTCATGGTTTAGAAGGAAAGACAAAGATGAAATTAAAATCAAGTTTGAGGGGTAGTATGAAAGGGTAAGAACCAGAAAATGTTTGCAGACAGCATAAAACATAGACCTTAACCCTAGTGTAGGGGGTCTGGAAACCCCAAATGGAGAAAAAATTTAAGCTGAGATGTTGTTATCCAAGGTCAAATGGAAATGGGGAAGGGTGACATTTTTGGTAAAGAAAAGATGAAATATTAGGTCCAGGATTTATACAGTTTGGCTCACAGGAATTCAATAGCTAGAAAAATATGAACCATGTACTCCCAGAATAATGGAGAAAAGAAGAGGATTCAAGCAAGGCGGTGATGCCACTCACAATTTGGAATTGTAAGCCAGATATCACATCAGAATTTCTTACTTTTGAAGATTTTGTCTGGCTTGGCCTGAATTCCAATTCCTCCATCTGTGGCGGATTTCAAGGCCTTCCCCACAGTTTCTGCAAATTTCAAAAGCTTACTGTCTTTTGCTTCTCTCTGATTCTGTGCTCCAGGCTGCTTAGGGATTGTATCTGCATTTCTATCCATTGGCACAGGGATTTACAATTCAACTGCTTCACCTATTCTATAAGCAATCTATACATTAAGTATTTCATGATTCTAGTGGACTTTACCAGGGCTTAACTGGGAAGAAACTCATCTCAAAATAATTCTCTTTTGCCATCTTCCTTGCTCTGTCTCATTTTCTCATCTTTTTTTTCTTTCAAGATGTCTCAAGCAATGTTTTCCTCTGTCTTAATTAGAACTCATAATTATAATTCTTAGGATCTTGCCTTCTGTAATCAAACACCTATCAATATATTTTCCAAATCATACAGTTCTCTACCTAAGATGAATTTTGGTGACAGCTGTTTACATAGACCATATTTTTCATCCTGCAATAGAATAAACATTCTGCTGTGTAGAAAAATTATAGCTTGTTAGAAAAGACGGTAAAAGGAAAGATTCACAAAGATAGTTTAATTCTATAAGAGATGAAGACTAAGCTCAAAGAGGTCAAGTTACTTGCCATTTTGCTAATGGCAGAGTCTGAACAAATATTAAGGCTCTTCTCCTAATCTAGTATTCTTTCTCTTGGCATGCTGGCCCTTCTTATTAGGACTTTTGTCTCTCAGGAGAACACATCTAAGTTCATAAATCTTCTCCGTGGATATACTTTTGCCCCTAATTCCAAATTGCCTATGTGCCTTAGCCAAGATGTTTCGGCCATCCAAGGGTATGATAAAGGGCAGCTTTTTTTTTTTTTTTTTTTTTTTGGTACGCGGGCCTCTCACTGTTGTGGCCTCTCCCATTGCGGAGCACAGGCTCCGGACACACAGGCTTAGCGTCCATGGCTCACTGGCCCAGCCGCTCCGCGGCATGTGGGATCTTCCTGGACCGGGGCACGAACCCATGTCCCCTGCATCGGCAGGCGGATTCTTAACCACTGCGCCACCAGGGAAGCCCAAAGGGCAGCTTTTATTGCACTAACTTTGTTGCAG
>NW_006791919.1:345099-348130 GCF_000442215.2 Lipotes vexillifer | reverse complement strand
CCTGCTCCTTCACACACCAATGTTCTGCCATCATATGTTTGTTTCCCACAATACGATCTATTTCAACGTACCAATGTGTAGTTTTGAGATTGCAGACATGGTGCAGACATGATGAAATTTAGATTCAAGGTTAAAAACCTAAATGTAAGAACCCTGAGCTAGTGGTAAAAGGAAGTGAAATAATGTATGAGGATATGTTATGAGAAATCATCCAAAGGAGGGAAAATTTTAATGGGGTGAGGGTGAATGCACAGGGAACAGTTATGAGGCAAAGGCACCATCTTCTGGTACTGCTTTTCAAGATTTTATTTCTTGACAAAGTTTTCTGTACAACACGTAAATATTTCAAATATAGAAATAAAATAAACTGTTATGTCTGGGAAATATAAAAATTATAAAGTACTGATAAATAGTTACAAGTGGGTCACAGAATCAAAGTGATAATAGCAGTGTTGCCTTCTTTCTTAAACGAACAATGAAAAGATTATTGAAGCGTAGATAAGCACATATGTAAAACAATCAATATTAGGCTTTGCCTAAATTCTGAGGTTTAGTCTTTGACCCTTCATCCTGTACTTTCTTGTCTCTTTATGATTCTGTGCTCCAGCCTATTATTTTGCTTCACTTTCAATTAAAATTATTCCCATTAAAAGAACAATTCTTAAATCTATATCTATGACTTCATTCTTATCTTTTTCAAATAACAATTTGCATTTTTAACAGCCTTTTGGAAAATTTGAGGTGGATATACAATTATCAATCTCAACATGTTTAAAACCCTCCCTGTCATTCCTCCAATTTTCTTCTGAATGTTTTTATAACCCCACTATCATCATTCCATCTTATGGGCTATCATCCTGTTAGCCTTCCATAAAAGCAACTTTATCATTATTCTTCAACCATCAGGAAGGGAGTGTACCATCTGAGCCCAGATGTTGAAAAGACCTTGTAATAAAGAATTCTCCAGGGTCTTTATTGAAAAACTCCATCTGACACCTATTTACCTGAAAATGAGACGGCATGGTTATTTTTCATCTTACCAAGTGAGGTTGTGATTGCAAAAGCTGTCTCTAAATTCTAAAGAAAGACTGAAACATGATGTGTTTTTATCAATAAGCTTATTGAACCCACATAGAATGCCACCAAGGTGAAGCAGCAAAATTGCAAATATTCCATGTCAAACAATTGCTATAGGTAATATCTTTGGCAATAGGTAAATTTAGTTTCTTTTATTTGTTTTGCTTCTTGAGCTATTAATTTTTGCTCTTTTACAAACAATCCTGTGTTCTATTTTAAGGAGCATAATGCATAACATAAGTACATAACTTTTTCCCTGCTTACATTTATTATATATTAAATTGCCTTAGAGCAAAATGTAACTATTTCAAGAGTAACAAATTTATTGTTTTCCCCCAATCAGACGACTTCCATAGTAGCTGTCTTCAAATGTTAGTTTTCAATTTCTCATTGATCCCTTAGAGTTGAAGAAACTTACCTAAACAAAACTGTAGACAAAGAGTTTTTTTTTTTAAGTAGAGAATTTTCAAGACCGATGACTCCAATCTGTACATGATCTGAATACCGGTTAAAAAGAGAATTGAGGAAAAAAAAACATGTACTTAAACGTTTCTGATTTTTTTTTCTGCTTAATGAAAAGCCTTTTGAAAAAAATCTTCAACCACTCTATTATCCTTGGAGAGACATCAAATGCTATACAGCCCTGGTCTGAATCCCAGTTCATCACTTACTAGCAGTATGACTTTGAGCAAGTTAATTAACCTCTCTGTGTTTTGATTTCTCATATGTAAAAAATGGGGATAATAAGAAGGTTGTAAAGATATTACACTGGGTAACATATAATAGACAATACTAAACAACTGTGTCTAGAGTCTGCCATAGAGTAAGTCCTCACTAAGTGTTAGCTGCTATCATTATTATGAAGAAAATACTATAGGATAAGGAGTTGGGAACAATTTACAAGAGAAATTCTCTCATTTCATTCATATCACAGAGTGTCATAATTGTTCGATTTACTAGGATGAAGAAGGAAGATCCATGTACTCAGCACATTTTTTAATGAGTCTGTGTAGGTTGCCTTAATCCATTACAGGTGTTTTCTGATTCCTCCTGTATCCAATTCCTGGTATCCAATATGGAATATTTAGGCCTTCGGTCTCCTTTTCTTTTACTTCCATTTGTGAAGGAAATATATCTAAGTCATGATAATAGGAACAATAAGATTATAAGTACTTATACCCAGCTTAATATCAAATGAGTATCCTATAATTAATTGTATTTAATAAAGTGCAATGTCATCAATATATCATATATTTTAAAGCCTTACTGGAACATGGAAAATTATCATGATCAATAATGATAAAGTAAATTTTAATTCTGAGAAATTATAGTGTCTAAAGCTTTTTCCTAAAATTGAACAATGTTTTGTTGACTGCATTTTAAATTATGAAGCAGATTATTCACAAACACCATAAATCCTAAAGAAATGTGGTACTTATTACACCCAGGAAACCAATATAAACGTGGACTGAAAAATTTAATCAGGCCTATAATTAAGCTATTTTAAGCCAATTAGTTATTCTCTAGTAAGCATTTCATTAGGCAATAATATTTTGTGTTTATATCAAATCTCTTTCTAAGAAGGAGAAGCAGTAAAAATTTTTGATGGACATTTATTTGTCCTTTTAAAAGTTACTTAAAAATCAAAAGAAAAAAATTAATGTGATGTTTCTACTTTATAGTTTCAGACAGATCACCTCTTTGCCCTTAGTAAAATGGGAGAACTGAGTAGGATTCTTAGCTATTACCCTTAAAAATGGGTAGTTCACTACTCAGATTGTGCCAGGAAAGAGAGATGGCATCCCTTTCTATAGGTCTAGCTCACTGCTTCATTCACATGCTTCCTTAGAAGAGCAGGTTGCCCTAGATATTGCAAAACAATGGTGGCTTCACCATTCAAGTAGTTGCTCAAGTTGAATAAAATTCTGAGGATTTTATCTAGTTCTCCTGCTGA
>NW_006791919.1:181976-344992 GCF_000442215.2 Lipotes vexillifer | reverse complement strand
CCTGCTGAATATCTTAATAGTATTAGGATGAAAGAGGTTTGTTTCTGAGGCTGATTTCTTTTTTCTTCTTAAAGCATAAAATCCGAACAGATGGGATCACAGATTCAGCTTAGTGAGAACTGAACTTGTTTCATACACTTTTTTTTTTGTCTTTAGAAACAAAAACCAACAGCATTAATGTAGCTTGAATCTGTACAGTACCAGTATTGTCCATCATAGCTCAATGATGGAGTGTTAACTGCAGCTGTAGATTCAGCCTCTAGGTCTTTGTTTTATTTTTCAAGAAGCCATTAATACAGCTTCTTTTTTGGTTTAGGGCTTTCTCCCTTTTTATTTGCATGTGCTTTTTTAACAAAATACTTAATTTGCTAAAACCTGGCATCAGTAATAAGAATGATACTTAAACTATTTTGAAATTAAACTTGAATTAACTCTGAGTTATCTCCTATTTCCTTAAGAAGGAGGAAAGAAAAGATTATGTGTTGTTAAATTTATGATTATATTTATTGGCAGCTATTTGTAAACTTCTGTCTTGCTATTGACTAGTGGATTGTAAAAGATTTCTGTTATTTCCCTTCTTGCTGGGTAAATCATTATAATTAAGTCTCAGAATGTCTCCTGTACTAGGTGTGATATACCTTAGAATCTCTTGGGTTCTCATGTGCCAAAAACGTATTTTATATCCTTACACTTTAAGAGTCTTTCTCAATAAGTCTCAAGATATTTAGGGCATTAATTAGAGATATAAAAATGTTCAATGTTATCTCACACAGTACTTTTATGAGCAATGATCATATATTCATTCATCAGGCAATAAAAATTGTTACCTCATACCCAAAACATAGAGTTCATGTAACATACCCCTTAGTTTTCAGATGAGGCAGCATATTTCCAGGTAGGTTAAGTGGAAGGCTGCAGTTCATATACCTGCTTAGTGACAAAGCCCAGATGAAACCCCTGAATGCCAATACTATCTGTGCTTTGATATCTCATAAGAGTTCTCAGTGGACTTGTTCCCTTTGTTGTTGCTTTTTCCCCCAATACACAATTACATTCATTCAAGTATAATTCACCCATTGCATGAAAGCAGAATAAAGCCATTCATACATGCCAAGGTTTAAGCACACTTTGGACAATACAGTTTATTGTGTTTTGTGAATAAAGACATTAAAACTTTCATATCCTGTGAGCTGAGAGCTCATGTGTACCTCTCAAGCACAGAAAGAAAACTTCTCAAAAAAATGAAATTCTTGAAAATGTCTTATGTCAATTGGTTGTGTTATTCTTTTTTTTTTTTTTTTTTTTTTTTTTTTTTGCGTTTTTTTTTTTTTTTTTTTTTTGCTGTACGCGGGCCTCTCACTGTTGTGGCCTCTCCCGTTGTGGAGCACAGACTCCGGACACGCAAGCTCAGCAGCCATGGCTCACGGGCCCAGCCGCTCCGCGGCATGTGGGATCTTCCCAGACCGGAGCACGAATCCGTGTCCCCTGCATCGGCAGGCAGACTCTCAACCACTGCGCCATCAGGGAAGCCCCGTATTATTCTTTTTACTCACTACCTTGATGTCTTTAGTTCTTTATAGTTATCACTTATCCAGACTTTTGGATACAATTCTACATTTTTCTTTACCTGACTCAGGCAATGAAAGCAAACTTGGATTAACCTTAATGAGATTCATTAATTCTGGATGATGCTTACAAATTTGTCACTGGCTCAAATGTTTTGGGGAAAAGATTCTTAATTTTTGTTCCCACCTCTGCAAAAACAACATATTCTTTACTGTGACTATGAAAACGTTGCAATGGGCAGAACCACCAACCATACTAGGTAATAAGTGGATTTCTAGGTCTGGGATACTTAAAGTGAAGCACTGAATTCTAAAGGATTCTTATGTATTTTTATGTATTGCTTTACCTTATGTACTTGTATTACCACTTTATCACTTTAGGTAAACGTTATATCTACATAGATATAGATATCAACCTGTATGTAGAGTTCCAGTTCTAGAGAGATTCACTTTCTCTCTCTTCATATATATATTTATGAAAAAATATATATACCCATCTGCATGTTACCTCTAAGGAGAATATTGTCCAGTCCCTTCTCCAAAGCTATATTAACTTAATTGCTCCTTTTTGCTGTATCCTGACAGCGAGATGCTCAATTTTATTACCTATTTACTTTTCTGAATCTTAGTCTGGACTGTGAACTCTTCAATAATAGACCCCCATCATATTCCTATTGTTTATCACATTGCCTGGAATATAATGTACACTTAACTTTTTTGCTGACTTAATAAAATAATAAGACAAATTAATTATTAAATCAATATTTTAGCACTTACATAACTACAGAGAAACTTCAGGAACTCCAAAGAGAAGGAGAAAAAAAAAAGCCTATATGTAGATGGTAAGTGGTGACATAAAACCTGAATCTGTTAATGTGTACATTGATGATGCCATCAGATTTCCAAAATTATATTTTAATTCAAAAATAATTTTGCACAGTAAAGAAGTATGACATCAATTTAGAAAAATCTTATTTTGCTTTTGGTCCCTAACTACTCTTACATTCACTTATTTAAAAAATTAAGTCCAAAGATACAATTAAGATATTATTTCTTAAATGTCATCAGGCTCACAGTTTTCCTGAGAAAATTTTCTGCTCTGTCCTGTTCTTGGACTAACATGCTAAAAATTACTCCAGTACCTTTGAAATATTTATTCCCAACATAAAGAAGAATCTTTTATGTAATTATTATTTTAAAATTAATGTACTGGGCTTCCCTGGTGGCACAGTGGTTGAGAGTCCACCTGCCGATGCAGGGGACACGGGTTCGCGCCCCGGTCTGGGAAGGTTCCACATGCTGCAGAGCGGCTGGGCCCGTGAGCCATGGCCGCTGAGCCTGCGCGTCTGGAGCCTGTGCTCCACAACGGGAGAGGCCACAACAGTGAGAGGCCCGCGTACTGCAAAAAAAAAAAAAAAATTAATGTACTAAATTGTATCTATCTAATTGTATCTAATGTACTAAATTGTATTTAAAATATTGACATTAAAATAAGCCAATGTGTTTATAATTCAATTATCTGGTATTTCAATCTTGTCATTAATTAAAAGAAATTAAATTCCATGTTTGATCTAGTTGTACTTATACTAGTTGAGGAGACAGAAATTGCAGTTTGTAGAGGTCAAGACAGGTCTAATTTGCAGTGTACAATCCCTAAGAGGAAAGGGGGGAGAGAGAGAAAGAGAGCTATTGGTTCCCCTGAGTCTTTGGCCAAATAGCAATCTATACGTACATAGACGAGACCTCATGAGGCCAGACAAGCGCAACTTCTCAGGAAAGAAAAATTACTCTGGTGCTGTAAGATAGAAAATTCCCAGAGATTACGTAAGACTGGGAATTGTTCTACCTCCTACCTTGACTAGCTATCCTGGAAGGGTAAGGCCTTGCACAAAGTGTTTTATCAGTCCTAGAATAAAGGCCACTCTAGACTTGCCCTAAAATAATGTAAGCGAGAGGTCAAAAGGTCACAGCAATCTGCAAGTAATTTAACTGCCTGCCAGGAAAAAGAATACTAAAAAATCCAGCACTCAAGAACCTAAATTCATGTCTGTCATCCAATAAAAATTACTAGATAACAGAGAAGTAGAAAAATACAAACCAACTTCAAATGTAAGTTTTTAATTTTCTTTCATTTCAATTAGCCAAAAGTGGACATTCAATTATTAAATGAATAGCCATATTTTTAATGTCATATATTCTATATGCAAACACCACATGTCATGGACACTTTCATATAAAAGCAAGCAATATATTTATAGCATATCATCACTTACCAAGAGCTTTTCAAACTTTTTATCTCAATAAATATTCACAAAAAGCTTCATGGTCACAATTATTATTTGCTAAAATTTATACTCAGGACCAGTGAGGCTCAGAAAAGTCACAATGCTTGAAATGTCAGAACTCAGACTTAAATCCACCTACCCGAAATATACTTTATTTTTTATCCCATAACATTATCTTAAGTAGGTTTACAAATATTAAAAGTTTTGTGGTATTCTGATAAATATTCCTAACTATTAGTGATGTTTATAGCTTGTCTCCTAGATATATCTCTCATATAACTCATAATGGTACTGGGTTTGATGCAACCATAAGTTAAAAATAAAATATATGTGTATATATATGATTTATCCCTGTATACATATTTACATTATATTTATATATTCCCATGCAACCTTAAAATAATATTAAGTTCACATCTACAAGTAAGTCAACATGGAGCTCAATGGTGGTTTCAACCTCAATTCCAAATAAATGAGCAAGAGATCATTAAATATTCATAAACCTTAAGTAGGTCAGAATGGGATATTGAGAAGAAAAAGTGAAATTCAGATAAGAAAAGATTTCTTGGAGAAATCTAAAAATCACCTGTGAGGAAACACAGCCAAGGGTAATTGACCTCCCGATGGTGAAATACGTAATAGAATAGACACTTATCTATCTAGCAGTTTGAGTGTTTTGTTGACTCTCCTACTTTTAACTTAACAACAAAAGTTTTGACTATCTAGTCCTTTCCAAATTCTTACTGCCTTTGTAAGGAGAAAGAATTCAGATTATCAAAATCACTTTCAAACCCTACAATTTTATTCCTGATTTCAGACAACACAATTGCCATCAATGAAGTAAATGAAAAGCATTATTTTTTGATATGCAAATTAGAATATCAAACAACCAATTTTGTGTATACTTCACATATTCTGAAATGCCATAACAGGGAAAATTTGAAATGTAGAAGGCCAGGTGTGCAATCAGAGTTAGGCTTTTTATCCCAGTAAGAGTAATCAATATAACTTAGTACTCTAACTTGATAGACAGGAACTTGGCTATATGATTCCATTCCAAAGAAATAACAATAGGAAAAAGCTAAGAGAATGGATTTGGGTTTTCCCTAGTTTTTATTTTTCTAGTTTTATTACTATTGTTGATACTACTTTAGTCTCCTTTGACACCCCATTTTCTATTTTATTCTATGGGTAGGAAGATAAAGCTTTCTACAAGGTTGATTAAGAAATAAAATACAAGATATTTAGATGCATAGCCACCAAAGATATTTTTGTGTAGGAAATTTTAAAATTACATAATTACTAGCTTATTTTACCTGATTTGTGGCAATGTACTTGACCAACCTAAACATATGCCAGCAATGAAGACACTTATCTGAAAAATCCTTTTTAATAGAACTCTCCAGTAATTCATTTTAATATTCATTTTAACTATTAAGAGAGGTTTAAAGATGTGATTCAGAGGAATACAAGTTTGAGTGAACTGGGTTTTTAATTCTTATTCTGACCATATCTGCATGAATCAAATCAAGTTACCTAATCATCTTGGGTCTAAGTTTTGTTTTTTTTTATCTGGAAGGTGGAAGAGTTGGCCTTTATAACCCCTGTATATAAAAGTTTATGCTCTGTCCCAATACCAAATACATTGCTTTTAATGAAGACAAGGTACATTATGGCATTTTCCCCTTTATCTTGCTAATACTAGTGCCAAGATTTGATTGGAGTGGCAAGACAAATTTCAAAAAACTAGAAGAAACCTTACGACTGTGTCTTTTTAGGTCAACCAACATGTTCATTGAGTTCCTTTGGCTGTGGTGGTACCACAAGGAATGCAAGGAAACATAAAATATAGTCACTGCTCCCAGGGAATTTAAAATTACCACATACATAAAAGACCAGTAAAAGCATGGTATCCTGTAACTTTAAAGAGTGACATTGACATATTAGTTTGCTATCTTTTAATTTCTAGTATAGAAATCAATTTTGAACTAATTTATAAGAAAAAAGAATATAATAATATCCAACATAAATCTAACATAAAATGTCACAAGAGTTCAAGGGTATAGATGGATCTCATACGTGATTAAAACTGAGGTTACAGGGCTTCCTTGGTGGCGCAGTGGTTGAGAGTCCGCCTGCTGATGCAGGGGACACGGGTTTGTGCCCCGGTCCGGGAGGATCCCACATGCTGGGCCCATGAGCCATGGCCACTGAGCCTGCGCATCTGAAGCCTGTGCTCCGCAACAACAGTGAGAGGCCCGCGTACCGCAAAAAAAAAAAAACAAAAAAATAACCTGAGGTTACAAACACTGTACTCCACAACTCTCGGTCTCTCTCTCTCTGTTTCTCTCTCTCTCTTCTCTCTGCATGTTTTATTCGCTGAGATTAGTCACTTCAACATAGTTACTAGGAGATGGATCCCAAGTTCACATTTTTTAGATTGGCTATAAAAGATAGACTATGAATGATCTTCTCTCCTGTTCCAGGTTAAAAACGAAACAAGAGAAATACACTGACTAACAAAACACGAAGAAGGGAGCAAACTGGCCAGGCAAAAGAGTATAATAATAGTTTGGCCTAGTGTTGGTCAGATGCTTACACCTGATTACTCCATATTGACCAAATGACAGTGGGGTCTGTAATCAGAGGCTGGGAGGTTGAGCAGGAAGCAAGGAAGGAGCTTGCACTAGATGAGGAGTACTGTCCTCGGCAACTGGAAAAGAGCTACCAATAAAAATAGATGACAAGCTTATTAGGGGAACAAAATGATCAGCCCCAGCTCCTGAACAAGGAAGCCATTATGAAATAGCTGGAGACTGTATGTAATCCAGCTGGGTAACAACACAAATGTGGGAGGACAACAAGAGCACCAGCATGAGGAGTGCAGGTGTGAAATGTGCTTGGGGGCAGTCAGTGGGTTAGTTTGGTGGAAGCCCTGTACAAATCCAATCAAGCAAGGTCAATTCCCCCTGGAAGTGCTACTATTTTTATTCTCTCTCCAAGTTTCCACTTCAGAGCACATTTCCAATCTCTCTATCTTTAGAGATTTCTATGTGGTTGCTCTTTTCCTTTGTCATAAATGATATGACACATGCAAAAAACATGTACACTTGTTTTTTGAAGAGACCAGGATTAGTATAACCTGGGAAGACACAACTGATCTAATAGGAAAGACTTGGAGAGCTCATAAAAAAAAAAAAAAAAAGAAAGAGTACTCAACCTAGGTTACCTGAGCCAAGAGAGAAGAGGGCTTTAAAATTACTGCAGGCATCAGGTGGAGAGCAGTGGTCTGCTGGTGATTCTAATGAAACACAAAGAACTTAGACTTGATAAATAAATAGAGCATTTCACTCTCCATTGGGGAAAATTAGTTCCAAAGAAATAGTAATTTTTCTCTCCTAAATACCAAGGGAACTTAAATGTCAGGTAAAATTTTGCATGCTTGGGTTAGTTTAAAATATACATTTTAAACCAAGTCATTATTGCAGCTATTTTATTTTATTTTTAGATCCCATTTAATATTTTCTAAGAACTTTGACTTCTGTTTTATATATGATAAAAACACATTACAGCAGTAGAAATGCAGCCCCAAATTGATTATCTTCCATATGAACTGTCTCTTGGGATAAAAATGACTTTCTCCCTCCAAAATAAATATGTATTTCTCGTCTTTTAGGACTAAACCTTTGATTATACAGCACTGTCTTTGTTCTTTCTCTGAAGCACTTGGACAGTAAGCTTCCCTCTTTTCCTTGAGTAGTTCACTTCCAAATGAAGACCCATTGAAACACCTATTAAAACCAGAAATTAGTTTTCACTAGCAGAAATTGTGGGTTCTTCCATGACTCAGAGAACAAGAAGGAACCATATCAACAATGGATTTATCAAAACCTGCAAGCAACCACTTCTAAAGCTAAGAGGCTCATAGTGGAGAGAGTAGTGTGGATTAGTGTGTCTTTCCAGTAGGCCTGACAGAGTACCAATGAGGCCAACTTTTGGCTCTGTCCTTATGGTAAGTCTGAGGTTAACTGCTCTTCATTCACTTGCTGCATCAGCTTCATTGGATCTTGATGTGTTGAAATACCGCATCAGACCACATATTAAAGAAATTTTTACTTAGAGTCCTAACAGTTATTTATGTCCTCTTAATTTTCTTTCAGTTGTGGAATTTATTCCTTCTTGCTCTCTGTTTGATTGACTGGGACTTTCTACTAAAACCTAAAATAGAAATAAACAAAAAATTACTTCCAGGGAAATTTAATTGGGTGCAAAATTACTACTTAGTGGGATTATTGTTAAAAAGAGTCTGGGGGTTGATATCTCAAGATGAAGACTGAAGGACAACCTGGACTCCCACTCCTTCTCAGTCTATCTGTGGAATCATCAAATTTCTGATTTGTTGAATAATACTGAAACAAGTGAAAAATATGAAACTAGCACCAAATCTTTTTTGGAAAACTCAAATTAAACTTTATTAATAATAAAAGTTTTATATATTCTAAAATAACAAAGCCACATTTATATAAAATAATATCTAAAATATGTTCATTTACCAATAAACAGTATATGCATATAATTTCATTAATCCTTCACAATAACCTTATGAAATACTATTATCTCCTTATAGAAATAAAATTGGGAGTATGTATAATTTCTCTAAACTTCGAGTTCAAATGCTTAAAAAAATGGTTATCCCAAGATTTTAAGCCAAGAATGTTTCACTAAAAATGCATGTTTTCATCCAATCTGTCATGTGGCTTCTTAACACTGAGATTTAAGTGCAAACCAGAAGAGGAATATTAATTTTATGAACTAATTTACAGCCTTTGAATGCAGTCAAATACATTACACATTAACTCCAGAGACATATAGAACTTAGGTATTTCTTGAGAACCCAAAGGAAAAGAATTACAAAAATTTTGGAGGAGAATATTGGTCCAATAGAGATGAAAAGATTACAAAAGAGATATGAATAAGCCAAGTTTTTTCATCATCCAATCAACACTGAAAGCAACAGAAAACTAAAAATTCATTTAAAAAATGTGTGTCAGGAATCAACGGGCAGCTTGTTGATATCAACAATCCCTCTTTTAAATTTCATTGCTACGTCATTAAGAATAGAGTCTGCTGCTTGCAGTTTTCCTAGAAAATAAAATATTATGCATTTATTTTAATTAAAATATTTTTATGCTAGCCAATCAATACTTGATGTCTGGACACACAGAAACTACAATTTATTTGTTTATTTATTTTAAAAATTTATTTTATTTTATTTATTTATTTTTGGCTGCATTGGGTCTTTGGTGCGGTGTGCAGACTTCTCATTGTGGTGGCTTCTCTTGTTGCAGAGCATGGGCTCTCGGCGCGTGGGCTTCAGTAATTGTGGGACACGGGCTTAGTTGCTCTGCGGCATATGGGATCTTCCCAGACCAGGGCTCGAAACTGTGTCCCCTGCATTGGCAGGCGGATTCTTAACCACAGCACCATCAGGGAACCCCCCAGAAGCTACAGTTTAATAGAGGAATAGGGATTTATGGAATACTGGTGCAAAATAATTCCACAGGAATACAAACAAGGGAGATACTGGTTTTAATGGGAAGATTAAGGCTTTATAAAGAAGGTGAATTTAAAGGATGGGAGAATAAAAACAGGAAGAGAGGCCAAAAATCACATGAAGAAACATGTGCATGTTAACCCATTTCTATCATCTCCAAAAGCAAAGAGTTACATATATTTAAGGAAACTGTGAAGAGCTGAGTTTGGCTGGAAGTTGAGGAAAAGCAACAAAACCAATTTTTACTGACCACCTAACATATGACAAAGATCAATATTGCTGTTTAATATATATTTCCTTGTTATATTATTATAATCACCTTCTAAGTTAAATGTAACTTTGCATTTTTCTGCAAGAAACACAAGTCTGAAGACTTACCTGTCCAGGGTCGAACCATTGGTGAATATCAAGCTTGGAATCTGACTCCAAGGCCATCAGATCCCAAATCATGTGCTCGTCCCACCACCTCAACTTTTCTTAAACCATCTCCTTCAGAACACTGTTCTCAATAGGTAGTTCATTTGAAAAACATGTTTTTTGATAAAAACTCATTTGGGAATAATTCACTCTATATTCACTCGCCAGCTATTCTTAATTCGCACTAGTATTCTAAAGGGTCTGAGAATTATAGAGAAAAAAAACTGATTAAATTTGCTTATCATATCATTTTTCAAATGTACTTGACCTTGGAGAATTTTTTTTTTAATTAAAATATAACACCTATTAGTCTCCTGAAATTAGCGTTTTCAGGGACATCCTGTGGGAAACATGACCTTCCTGGAAACTAGCATAGAGTACATGAGTGGTGCTATGGAGATTTCAGGAGATAAAACAAGAGATGTAAATCAGCACCATTTCACAGAATACTTACAATGAAGAGCTGAGGAGAATGGACTTAATTCTGCAAGCAAGCTGGAAAAAAATCTTGAAGGATTTTGGCAAAGAAAGTGATGTGGTAATATCATACCCAGAAATACCCCATGTATCTGGAATATTTACTAATATGTACAGGTATTTCGGTAATAATTTTTCAGACAGCAAACCTCTGCTAACATTAGTGCCTCCAACTTCATACAAGAAAATTTGCATCTCTTGAGTAGAGTGAGTGCCAAACTTTATTAGAATAATGGTCCTTCTGTTCGTAGTCTGCCATCACCCATCTTTTAAAATCATTATTTTAATGGATTTGTGATTTATCACAATGAAAAATTATTGAAAATAATACCTAGGATAATTTTAGTAGAGGCAGCTCTATGCAATTAATAGCTAAAATGTTTTCACCCTTGACACATCAATTGAAGTTTGCTTTTCTATAAGTTGTGTGAATTGTTTTTATTGATAAGTAATGTTTTAAATGGTCCGATTATAGCTATTTCTATTATACCACAGACGTAAAACCCTTTATGGAAAGAGACTGCTCATAACTAAGTTTTTAAAACCACTAAAGTGCCAAAATTCCATGTAGCTCATCATTTGTTGCTGATATAATGTTACTCAAGAGTGTGGTCATCAGAGGACCTTCTCAAAAGTGTCTGGAATGTCAGTTAAAAATACAAACGGTGGGACTTCCTCCCAGACCAACTGAAACAATATCTTGGATGGGGCTGGGGGGAAGTATAGGCATTCAGAAATTTTTCCAGGAGCTACCGATGCCCATGAAGGTTTGAAAAACCCTGGCCTATTAGGTCAGAGAAGGAGAGAAAAATCTCATTCAAATTTCAAAAGTTGTTGCAAAAGAGCAGTAAGCCACTGAGTCAAGACTTATTAAGCAATCATTATGTATAAAAGCTCCATTGAGACTCCATAAGATGCTCTCATATAAGATTACAAAGTTGTAAAAGCAGAAGAAACAGCATAAATGAAAAAGACAATAAACATTGGATGTAATCTTCTAAATGCATGGGATACATATGTGCAAATATTATATATAAAAGTCTCAGATTTTTATAAATATTGATAAATTACTCAACCATCGCATTTTATAGATGTGAAAGCGAAGACTTAAGAGCTTAGCTGTGTCTCAACAATCCAAGCGTGCTCCTGATTCCGGGACTTGAAAATTTCCTCTGCCTACAAGGCTCTTTCTCTAGTAATTTTTCCTGGGTTTCTCATAAAGAAGAGCCTAAGGCAAAGCCTTATGTGTTATGATATAATTTGGCAGCGCAGTCCCAGGGATTCAGGAGTGAGGGAAAGAAAGACTAAGGGGAAGGGAGTCGAGAGAGGAAAACTAAAAATGCTGTGTTACAAAGTTGACCACAGCTTGGTATCAAGTGCAGCTAATGTCTCCATCTCATGGGACCTCTGAGGGCATAAAAGACTGTGTCTCAGGATCTACTTTTGGGATGAAAAGAGTGAGAAGACTTTTTTCTTTACCTCCCATCTCCCATTAGTCAAAATATGCATCCTGAGGCATTGACTCCTCTGTTTCTAGATCACATGTGAATGGATACCAAGCAATTCAGGCAGTGTTTCACGCCTCAGCATCAACAGGGAAGCTGCCATCTAGGGTGGTTCTGGGGCAATGCTGTGTCTGCTTTAAGGTGGTCAGAATCCATATGAAGTTAGTTTACATAGCAACAGCTAGAGAGAAACAAGTGTCTGAAAGACCCAGACAGGTGAGTCTGAGAGGTTCCGTGAGCATGGCTTCATCTCCCAAACATCATTTCCATAAAAAGGACTTTCTGATCCATTTAGTAGGGAGTAATATTTGTTGTAGCAATTAACACTTTGTGGTATTATGTTGCATATTGTTTTTGCATACTATTTTCTTCTCTCACTAGGATGTTAAGTTCCTCGAGTTCAGGGACTTTGTTTAGGTCATTGCCTTCACTCCAGTGCTCAGCACAGTACTTTAAACATAGCAGATGCACAGGAAATACTTGTTGAAAAAATGAGTAAATGAATCAATTAACTGACTTGTCCAAGGTGGCTCAGTCAATGACAGAGACCAGAGCAGAACTTAGTTAACATGGATTCAAATCATTTAACATTGTCTTGTGCTGAAACAATGTTACAGAGAATTGGATTATAATAAAAGGAATAAAATAAAGGCAAACAAGCAATGTTTCATATGTCATAAATATTCATAACATTCCTTTATGTCTTCATTTATCTAGGTCAGCACTGTCCAATATAAATTTACTTGATGATGAAAATATTCTATATCTATACTGTACAGTATGGTAGCCACTAGCCCCATGTGGGTATAAAGCACTTGAAATGTGGCTAGTGTGATAAAGTAACTGGATTTTAAATTTTATTTAACTTTAATTAATTTAAATTTAAATAGCCACATGTGGCTAGTAGCTGTCATATTAGACAGTGCATCTATAGGTATTTATCTATAATTTAACAAACTAATCTTTTAAATAACTGCCAACTTGACAAACGAGTCAGTTTTAAAGATTTTAAGCAACAACTTGACCTATATTTTGCATTTAAAATTTTTCCTCTAGAAACTTGCATGAAGATTAAATAAATAAAGGGAGAGTTTGATTCAGAACATTGAAACTATAAGTGTTTGGGGGCAGGAGAGGCAGAATTCATTGGATTGTTTGAAGAGTCTAAGGCTTTTTCATTTCTCCCTGAATTATCTGGTTGGATTCAGGACTAACAAGACTAGGTCAAGGGTTCCTGCAAATGAAGTTTAAAAATTTTAAACTTAAAACATTACTTTTTTTTTTACCCCCCCCCCCCCCCACCGAAAAAAGTATTATTTAAGTCTGAAGCTACCTGCTTCAACTCTGCTCAGACAGCTTGGTGAACTTGCTTGCTAGGAATGGTATCCTGAGGGCGGGAAACCACTGGCATACTGGTCTTGAGGAGGGCACAGTGCAGTGAGCCTTCCCCAGGCCTGCTCTCAATACCACTCGTCACGGGTAGAGGAATGTTTTAAAACTCTACATAAGGGCTTCCCTGGTGGCACAGTGGTTGAGAGTCCGCCTGCCGATGCAGGAGACACGGGTTCGTACCTCCGTCCGGGAAGATCCCACATTCCGCGGAGCAGCTGGGCCCGTGAGCCATGGCCGCTGAGCCTGTGCGTCCGGAGCCTGTGCGTCCGGAGCCTGTGCTCCGCAACCAGAGGCCACGGCAGTAAAAAAAAAAAAAAAAAATACTCTACATAAAATTAGCTGAAAGAATACTTGGAATATTGTTTCATTTTCTCCCAGATTTCATTCTTCCTAGAAGCAGTCAAGCTGTCCTAATCTTTTCTAAAAGTGAAGTCAATGTGGAGATAAGAATATTCCCTAAAACATCTGTGCTGAAAAGAACAAAGAAAAAGACACTGGGCTGGCACAAACCATTTTGGTTTTATTCCTTGTATATTTTGCACATATTAAAAGGAGAGAGTGAAAAATATTCAGTCAAAGGAATAGATGCCATGATAATAAAAATATAATTTGTTATAATGTCAAAATAACAGGGGCAGTAATATGACAGCACTGAAGGAAACGTGATAGAAAATTAGAGACAGCATTAGGCTTAACGCAATTAAGATGGCATACATTTAATGACCTCCGGAGAAAGTTAATTTTTAGGCCACTTTCTCCCTCCCTACCTGGAAATATCTCTTTATGTCTACCTTAAATATCTCATAGTGCAATTTAAATTCATTTCCTTTTTGTGATGCCCAATGGAGTAAAAAGTATGGACTACTTTCCTTTGAGGGATAAGCCATAATTTGTTTAAAGATCGATAAATAGGTAGCTTCTCAGATTTCTCCAGGCTAATGACTCTGTTTAATGTTTCCTTAGAGGTCTCCATTATTGTCATTCTACTCTGAACTCTGTCTAAATTCCCTGCATTCCTTTTAAGTTTATGAGCCTCACAGTTACTTTTTTAGATTGCAACTGTGAAAGGCACACAGCACTCAACAACTAGGCTTGGCTGCCATACGTGCCCTGCCATTAAACATAATCTTCATTGTGCCCGTTCTGCATTCTCGTAATGTACTACACTGGAGTGGAGTGAAGTATGAACAGAGGTGCCAAGCATCTGACTCAACTTCAGTGATATTTGTAGATCTATAGGTAAAAGCAGTCTGTCAAGTATTTACCTTTCCCACTTGATTTTTTTTCCTCTTTCTTTTCTGCTCTCTTAAAAGGTGAATTGCCATGATCTGGCTGTATATGGCTTGGTTGCTGTATTTTAGTTTCCCCCTGTGTTCCTTTGACAGCGCTAGCAAATAGATGAGAACACCCAGTTTGCTGCATTTTCCTTCCTTATTGCTGTTTTCTTTTTAAAGCCTTGAGAAAATGACTTGACATGGTGTACGAATGTATGCCTTTCATTCCTGTATGCTACCTCTGACTTTTATGGCTCTATTTAGTTCTCTTCAAATTATTATTTCGTTAGTTATTTTGCTGCTTCCCTACTGGTTCACAAGCAGATTTCTCTTTTACTTTCTTACAGTTGTACTAAAAGGTAGCAAAATCATGATTAGCCTGGAGCTTTTAAAGGCAGAATGGGTGTTAAGTGGACTCAAGTAACTATATCATTTAGGCTGGGGAAGATTATTGAATTTGTACAACTGAGCACAAGCACAGTAAGGAAGCTTTATGAATGAGCAAAAGCTGTATCTCTCAAAATGTTACTTTGTGTTTTTGCTTCTATCTCCCCTCTTATGAATATAGTGTAATGAGTTACAAATTCTCACTCAATTTGTAATCTTCTGTGGAATAACTGAGGTTATTGCTGGGGAGTTTTCTTTATATTTGCAAATTAAGCACTTAATTGTGACGTCTAATAGCCTACACTGGATGACCGTAAGAACACATTAAAGAATATTGCTTTAAAAGATCAGTTGATCTGTGCAGTATATTATGTGTTGTCAAGGCATGTCTTCAACAATAACAGTTTGAGGTCTTTTAATTTCACAATTTCTTGAGTAATTTTCACTTCAAGCTCTGGAATGCTGATAATTTTCACTTATTTTAGTACAATTGTCATAATTTGTTATTTTTGTTAGGAGATCTGTTATACTCACAGTTAAATCTAGGCTTACTAGTTTTCTTAGAATCAATACAATGTCTTCTAATGAAACAAAATTTTTTACTTTTTTGAGATGTCATCATTTACCTCCCCAAAGAACTTTGCATTGCAGTTGAGAATGCTAAATACCTACAATTACTTCAGAAACAAATACTTTACCACAAAAAACTAAGATGGGTGATTACTCTTATTTTGTGTAGTGTCCTTATCAACAACTATTCCTTTCTCTAATAGCAATTTTTATAGCCAATTTTAGATTACTATGGATAACAACTTATGCTATCATGACAAAAATTCACCTAATAAGAATAAATAATATTTTACATGGAGTTCAGATAGAGTCCACGGCTAGTTTTTCTACTGGACAAAATGCATTATTCAACCAGACACTAAAATTGATTCTTAAAAAAAAGACATTATTGCAGTCCTAAAAATGGTGAGGGTCTATATTTAACACAATTGATACTACGCATAAAGAAAATATGAGGCCATTTACAAAAATACTTGACCAAAAACTGGGAAATATTTACTTTCTTAATAAATTTATTATGTAATTACCAAGCCAATAGTACCTTAGCCAATCTGTGTGGTGAAAGAGGTATGGGTTTTGGATCAAAATACATGCTGTGCCACTGAATAATTGTGTGATCATGAACAAATTACTCTGTAGAATTTATTTCTTCCTAGTATAAATGGTAATAACCACTTCATATGGTTAAATGAAATAAATGTAAAACTTCTGATAAATGAACTATTCACCCAACACAGAGGTTTTTTTTTAAGGAGTCTACCATGTGGGGAGATAAAGCATATATGAGACAGCAGTGTTTTTCACCCTCTGCTTATTGTCTTGTCAAATAGACATTACTCAGATACAGGCATACCTCATTTTATTGTACTTCAATTTATTGTGCTTTGCAGATATTGAATTTTTCACAAATTGAAGGTTCGTGGCAACCCTGCTTCGAGTAAGTCTTAGGTGCCATTATTTTCAATAGCATTTGCTCACTTTGTATCTCTGTGTCACACATTTGATAATTCTTGCAATATTTTAAACTTTTTCACTATTGTTATATTTGTTATGTTGGTCTGTGATCAGTGACCTTTGATGTCACTGTTGCAAAAAGGTTACGATTCACTGAAGGTTCAGATGATGGTTAGCATGTTTTAGCAATAAAGTGTTCTTTAATTAAGATTTGTACAATGTTTTTAGACATAATGCTATTGCACACTTAATAGACTACAGAATAAACATAACTTTTATATGCACTGTTAAACCACAAAATTGTGTGACTTTATTTAGTTGCAATGTTTGCTTCATTTCAGTGATCTGGAACCAAACCCTCAATATCTCCACGGTATGCCTGTAATTATAATTTATTGCAAGTGGGATGGGTACTATTATGGAAAGGCAAATAGCGCCAAGATGATACCTATATCTGGGAGCTAGCCTAGTCTCAGGTGTAAGTGCAGCCACACGCAAGGAAGTAGCATTTAAAATGGGATTTAAAGCAAGAGGAGGAGGAGGCATTAGCCTGATGAAGAATCAGAGAAGTCTTTCTACCAGAATAGCTGAAGTTTCTGTGATTCCAAGTTGAAGGTCAGTGAGATCATGAGAGGCTCTTAAATTTCTCTTTTATGTAACTCACCTGTTTGTGAATTCCCTAGTTGTTTACAATCTTCTTCTTTCTCCCTTTAAGGCTTACTTAATATGTAGTATTGTGTATGACAGAGACAAAATAATTGCTGAATTGAAGTTTGGCTATTTTAGATGGAAGGCCCAACCAAAGAGTGCCTTGCTAAATATCAAACAGCCATAACTCTATTTTAATTTGACAAAAAATTCTTTTGCTCCTTTATATGAATGAGAATTCATTGACTGCCAGGCTGAAGCCATCAGGAATTGCAGGAATCTCATGGGCCTATTCCACATTTTAAAATTTGTTATTGTTTGTAGTTAATAGCAGTCAAAAAAGTGCACTTGGGGCTTCCCTGGTGGCGCAGTGGTTGAGAGTCCGCCTGCCGATGCAGGGGACACGGGTTCGTGCCCCGATCTGGGAGGATCCCACATGCCGCGGAGCGGCTGGGCCCGTGGGCCATGGCTGCTGGGTCTGCGCGTCCGGAAAGTCCATTTGTATTTAGTGCTCCATTCCTTACCAATCAATTGGGATATCTCCAGCTGAAAATATTTTTTTAAAACATGAGGAATTTTTACTAAACCTGTATAGTTTGCTTTTTTCTTTTCAATCCCCTAAAGAATTCCTAACTTAAAGTTGTTAAACTCTTTATGTAGGAGACTAATATTTTGTTTTGAAAAAAAAAAAAAAGAAGATTGCTGAGCTATCTTCCAGAAGCCCTATCAGTAAATAATGTGCTCATTATTTTTAGTTTAAACATGAACAGATGTGAATTTTTCCTTATTTATTTCAGCTAAGAACTACCACTATCATAAGCAATTTAACAGCCATTCTGCTTTGGGCCAAAGGACTTAATAAATATTTATTGTGACTGTCCTTAGTGGTCACTTCTAAATTAACCTCTTCTACTACTACTACTGACCTGTAACATACTGTCTTAAATATGGAATTTAAAAGGGAAATTAGCAAATGTAGCATAGCTATCAAAATCGAGTTGTTTTAGTTTTTATACTTCTTTGGTATATTGTAAATTCTAATTACATATTCCATATGTTTTCTGAGGGCACAAAACGTTAAAAGAACTTTCTTGATTGTTTAGTTTAAAGTGTTATTACTAAACAGCAAATATATTCAGACTAAAATCTATCAAGTCAACCATCACTGAAATGAACAGGGAAAAGTGTGACAAATAGAGGTATTAAAATTTTATCTTAAATCAGTAACATCCAGTACCAGTTGAAGTTGACTCTAATTGAAATGCATTTTCATGTATTTAATTCATTCCAAATACAGGCTTTATGTAATTACCTCATTAACCAAGAATGGGCAAACATGAAAACATATTTCCGTTGACATTTAAAAGTTTGGATATTATTGACATACACTGATTGATTGCCTAGGCTATGCAGATATATCCAATTTCTAAGGAGCAAAACTGCAAATCTGTCTGTAAATTTTTGTTATATTATGATTTTATTTTGGTAGAATGTCATGCTTTCTTTCTTTTCCTTATAACACTTTCTTATCTCATTATATCCTGTTATTTCATTTTCCTCGGCTCTCTCTTTTTACCAATTTGGCTTTCAGTTTTTTTGTAATTTAAAATCTTCCCAACATAATGAAGAACTTTCCTCTTTCGTTTTATTCTTTCTTGTTCCATTGCTCAGGTTGGCTCTCGGTTTTACTTGACACTCAGTCCTGTCAAACCTTATACTTATTTCTATTATCGGAAATGTTTATTCTAATACATTGAACAAATAAAAGACAATGCTGAATGTAATATTATATGATCTTTCCTCAGTTGTTACCACTGACGTAATGTTTTCCCCCTTTATTGATACTCCAGTCTTAAACATTACCTGATATTTTAATTCCACTCCAATTCTCTAAATATTTAAACATTTTATATGTATACTTTCACATTATTATTAAAAATTCCTTAATAATTCAAAATTTGTCTTATTCTTTCTTCCAAATATGAATGACTGCTGCTTGACTTTTTCAAGACTCCCACTTCCTGACATGCTTAATGGATTAAAATGTAATAGGGATTCATACCACAGGTATTATATGAGAAACAGTATAAGGCTGCTTTCTTATCCAGTGGCAGTAACTTTGACTGTTAATGAACTATGAAACCATGTTAACATGAAAGTGTTATCAAAATTTCTGTCAGCCATTTCAAGAATATTCTCATCCTAAAACAGTCCTAAGGGGCTAGAATATGAATTATTTTTATTTTGTTGGTGCTGTTTATTATTATTATTACACTGGATAGGAGAGGATAAGGTGGTATAACAGAAAAAAAATTCTTTGCTCCCCAGGGTAGTGGAGGATTGGGAGTAGCTGAGAGAGAACTTCAAGAGATGATATTGTTATCCTTTGGGCCTTGGGGAAACACTGAAGAGACATTGTTTATTTTCTAATTTTGCTTGAGCATTACAATGGAAGAAAGGGACTTTATTGTTCTTACCTTTCCTCTGTACCTCCCATTATTTCACTTTGAGTATCTCATGACTTCAACTCTGGACACCCCTCTGTCTCCTGCATTTCTTTGTTTTTCTCCCTTTCCTGTGACCCTGATTTAGAATTTCTCTCTAACAAGTAGTATAAGTGTTTGGAAAAATATTTTGGCACAAATGATGACAAACTTACCCCATGTCCAAGAGACAAGACTGTTTCTACACATAACCACATCTATATTTAAAATTCAGTTCTTTGGAGTACTACCAAATTCCCAATATATTCTTAGTACTATTCTGCCCTCACCCTGAAGTAATAAATTTATATGGATATTGGTTTCCCCCTGATTTTTGTTAGTATTTCTTTACTTGTAACACAATGTACCCTTAAGATTGAGTGTTCACCTTGACTTTGAGTTTCCTAATATAACATTTTCTAAAATAAGACTTGCATTTTCCATATTGATGTATCAAGAACGTGTCTATTGAAATTAAGATGATTTAATTTTGTTCTCCCTTTCTTCTATATTTGAAATCCTAATGCTCATCTTATATTTTAGAAGTGTATCCAACGACGCTTTGGGAAAACAAAACTTGACTAAGTCAACTGTAATCATTTTCCATTGGAACAATCTAGTTTTTCCATTGTATTAACAACAAAATAAAATATTTGAAAAATGTTAAATACATTATTAATAATTAAAGTTAGAAAACAAAAATATTATACTGTGTCTAGTTATAATTGTGTAGAAAATTTCTGGAAATAAAATAATAAACTATTAAGGGCGTTACTCTCTTGAGCAGAGGACTTGAAGTCTAGACTAGGAAGAGATTTATTATTGTATACTCTTCATTGTTTTGTTTAAATGGTTTGGCTATTATAATAAGCAATTGGTTTTTATTTTTGAATAATGGACGATTAAGACCACTGAAGAGAGTATAGCATGTGAAATACATATTTGTATCTTGAGCAATAACAAAACTACCAAGCCAGAAAATGTATTTGCTGGAAAACAAAAAAACAAAAAACATGTTTTCCAGAATGTACTTACATTGCACACACAAAGAGACTCTCACACACACACACACATGCACACACACAGAGCTGTATTAGAGTTCAAATACTAGCTAAAAAGTTGATCATCATTTGCAAAGTAATATGATTTCACACGTATATCATATTTACTCAAAAATCTGAATCATGGACATCATTTATCATTATTTAGAAAAAATATGCTAATCTTTTAAAGTGTGATTGTATATATTTGTTTCTAACATTGATTACACTCCTGAGCAGCTATGATTTTCACTCATCAAGGATTAATCTCAAAGCCAGCTATCTAGTCCCTTGCAGAGACAGTACATGCCAGGAATACTGGAGGCTGTCACAAAGACTCTTGGAGGCTGAAGTCTCACTCCCCCTTTTGAAAGGATAATCTTGCCCCTTATCCTTTTAAAGATGGGCAGGCTGTGGTCCCTCTGGGGAAAATGGAGCCGGAGACAATGCTATCTAAACCTCATCATGACGACTTCTCCATTTTGCTAGGCAGGCCAATCCTACTGGAACTTGTTGAGAGAAATAAAGACAGTCAGTTTTCAAAACAATTAGGACTTTAATGCTCTTTGGAGATAAAATTCTTGGCTGAGAATCTAAATAAAATGATCATAGTTTAAACTACAAAGAATTCAAAAATAGTTTATGTTGAGAAGAAAATGGGAATCACCAGTGGTATTCACATAATGTTAATTTGATTGCATGTTGGTCTGCTTACAGCCAGATGTCCTCCTTTGCTATTGAGCACATTGAGAAATTAAGATTCCATGCATTTCTCTAATTGCTCCCTTGAAATGAAAATGTCTATGCCTTTCTCACAGTCATTTCAGAGATGAAAACTACACATCTATGTTAGTACATTCATCTTTTGTAACAAAGATTGAGAGATAAGAGTATTATTAGTTTAATCATGATTGTGTATGAGGATGGCAATTATATTTTCTCCCTGAAAGTGTCAGCTGCCCATATGAAGTGAAACTCTGAAAGTTACAGCTACATTTTCTCACTTGCCTAAGGAATGCAGATACATATAAACGAAGCAGTGCTCTTGGCTAATTATCTAGGCAGTGGCCACTGTCATATTCCTTACTAAGAAATCAATTTTTAAGAGTCAGAAGGAGATATAATAAATACAGCTTCAGTCACTGACCAGCAAAAAAGCATGCCAAGTTAAGTAGTCTTGGCCCTAGGAAGGAGGGTGTTAAAATGTAGAGATTTTGAGTATGTCCATAAGAAAATTTTGTTAAAGTTAATTAAAAAAAATTCTGCCAGTAGCCTGCATTGTCAATTGTCTACAAAAATGCTACTCTGTAATATTTTATCTTGGTCACTTTAAGTTAAAATGGAACATTTAATGTATTAATTTCATTTTTCCTTTTAAAAGTTAAGTTCCAAGCTATGTTCTATCTCTGTATAAGGAAAAGATTAAGAAGCTTAATTACCAAAATCCAAATAATTTATTTAGAATTAGAGAAATATTGAAATATTGTGTATGCCAATTATCTTCCCATTCTCTAAAAAGAACTAATCTAATTAATTACAACTCTTTAATTGTACTTTATCAATCTGATGATGTATGTTAAATTTTATTTAGGTGGACTTTTCCATTTGCTACAACTACCCCTTTCATAATTGCTTTTGTGGTATTAATTCTCTGATTTATGCTAGGCAATCTGAGGAAGATGAAGAGAGAAAATTGACACGTTAGCATTGTGCATATATTTGAAACAGGCAAAGAAGGTATTATTTTCTTACAATAGGAAATAAAAATGTATGATATAAAACTATTACTATAAATAGAAAATATGAATCAATAAAACCATGAAAATTTGAGTTTAAGATTTTAAGAAAAACCTGGAGAAAATGGAGCAGATCTGGAGGACAGCTGCTAAAATGATAAGGCGAAAATCATGTCATATGATAAATAATTAAAGAAAATGAATATATCGGGTCTGGAAGTTGTAGATTTAAAAGAAAGATAATTCTTGAACTTAAAAATGTAAGAATCCCAAAACAGAGATCACAACTGACACAGAATGACTAAATTTATAGGGAGGCAATATTTCGCTCCTCATAAAGTATAGTGTTCTAACAGCTGCTTTTACTCCTTTGATTTGTTCATGTTCCTTTCTATTGTCTACCCCCAATCCCCCACCTACCACCCAGTTTAAGACAGACCCTATTTATCTCTCACTTGGACTATTATAATAGCCTGCTTACTGACATCCATGCCTCAAGTTTCGCAATGCTAATGTTACTCATTTATTTTGCTTTCAAAAGAACTTACTGAAATACATATATGAGTATGTCTTTCTCTTTGGAAAACTTCAGTGGTTTGCTTTCACCTAGAGAATAACATCTAAACCTTGAAACACATTAAAACCCTTCACAATCCACCAGGAAGTACATTTCAGGTGTCTTCTTTTGCCTTTCCAGTCACTCCATGTGTCTTGTATTTGGATTACCATGCACACTCACACTTCTAAACATTTATCACTTCTCCTATGCTTATTTGGACTACACTTTCTTCTTTAATTTTTAGTTACCTGGCAAAAATTCCTTGTAATCTAGCTCAAATATTATTTCTTTTATGAGGTCTTTTCTGACTTTCCAAAGAGATGGTCTCTCTTTACCTTCTATTGATTTGACTTCATTTTGACACATATCCTACTATTGTCTAGTTATTTGCTTATTGGTTCATTTCTCCATGGAGAAAGGAATCTCTCTGGGAACCAGCACTCACAGTATTCCTGTTGATAGCTGAAGCAATAAGACATAGTTGGAACATAGTTGATTCTATATCTATCTTTTTTTTTTAAGTGTAAAAAAAAGAAGTGCTCATGCAGGAGGTAGATGTTGGTTTTTCAAGACTGTTAGAAGAATTGGCTATATTGACTGAGGCTGAACTTGGAATCTCCCTAAGGCACTAACAAAACACTAAGATCCTATGTTTGCAGAGTAATTTCAGAATATCAGGTCATACACACACACATACACAAACACATACATAAACATACATATATGCACAACTGCAACAATAACACAAAAAGGTCTCTCCACAGAAAATCACTAGAATCAGTAATTTTCATGAAGTAATCATACTGGAGACATAGCATGTTGGAAATTTTCGTGCATTATTGCTTTCTGTTTAGTCTGTGGTAAAAATTCATTAAAAGAGCAGGTAGACGTAATGAACATGAATTGTAAGTATTCACGAGACATTTTTGACTAACTGGTGTGGTAAAACAGAAAGTTTCAAAAATTGGAACAACTTCTTTACCAACAAAGAGCATAAAATTTTTTTACACTGTTAATACATTATTAAATAGAAAAACCCCTACTGTTTACCCCCTCAAGAAAAAGTGGGACTTTTGTAAAAGTCCTACAGTGAAAACATATATGCCTTACGTCCTGAATGATAACTAGATGAAACAAAAAAGAACTCTCAGAAATTCATAAAATAAGTTTGAAACATAAACAGATTACATTAGTTTTTGGTTTTAATTGTGATCAGAAGAAAGAATCATATATTAAGATAAACACTAACATATAAACATAAAGAGACCTGCATACAAGAAGTGTATACATTTAAGATTCAGATAAAACTCAAATTTGATTTCATTATATATCAGTATATTAATACAGCCAAATGTCTACTATATTTTAGTTCTTTTCCAGTCCTTTGTTTTATCTGTATATTTTAAAAGATGCATAATATCAATTACATGCTTAACAGTGATAACAATAACAAATCAGTGTATTTCAAATTTGCCTGTGATAGGAAACACATGAACCCAGTGATACATGGTTGAAAAAGCTGTACTAGCATTCTAAAGCTATTAATTTCATTGTGACACAATATATTTTTTTCTCTATTCTTAAAGAAAAACAAGTAAACATTTTGCAGGAGAAGATATGTACAGACAGAAGTGGACAGAGGCATCTTAACTCTTAAATTAGTTCTTCACAACTTAGTTCCCAGATGTTTGTTTCTCATGCCCCCTGCTATATTGAAGAGAATTAGCTATTGTCTGTCAATGAGTCATATACCATCTTCACAAATTTGGACAAAATGCAAAGTTACAGTTGTGTAGAGTATGAGTCACTGAC
Organism: Lipotes vexillifer; assembly: GCF_000442215.2. Classification (NCBI taxonomy): domain Eukaryota; kingdom Metazoa; phylum Chordata; class Mammalia; order Artiodactyla; family Lipotidae; genus Lipotes; species Lipotes vexillifer. The sequence continues at coordinate 320,334 of NW_006791919.1, read as the reverse complement.
AGACAATTGAAAACTCCAAGAGGATGCACTCAGAACTACTTTGTATTTCTTTTTTTTTTTTTTTTTTTTTTTGCAATACGCGGGCCCCTCACTGTTGTGGCCTCTCCCGTTGCGGAGCACAGGCTCCGGACTTGCAGGCTCAGCGGCCATGGGTCACGGGCCTAGCCTCTCTGCGGCATGTGGGCTCTTCCTGGACCGGGGCACGAACCCGCGTCCCCTGCATCGGCAGGCGGACTCTCAACCACTGCGCCACCAGGGAAGCCCCGCTACTTTGCATTTTGAAGAAAATTGATCCTCTTCTTTTTTTCTGACAACATCTTCCAAATACTCAAGTTTTTCTTCCATGTCAAAGGACGCAGTCAACAAGAATAGGTAACCCATTCAAATGAAAGTATGTTTTAAGTACAAGCCATCCTTTTTCTTTCTGGCAACCTGTTTATCTCTCACTGCAAACCATTTTTTACTGTATATACTGAATATCTTTCTATCCTCAAGGTACAATACCTTACATCTGACAAGGCATACAGATGGGCAGATTTTTACTGATTCTGTGTATTCTTGGCAGAGGCAATGAGTCCCTCTCACTACACTGGGTCACCTGTATTAGATTTCCTAACTGCCTCATCACAAGGCAGCTTCCTGAGACCTGTGATTTAACCTGCGCCCACCAAAGCAAAGCCAAAACAGAACCTCTAACTGCACCTTTAAAATGCAGATAATTTGAAAATTCCATTTCCCAACAATGAAACATTTAAAAGTAGGTACTGTATGTATAGCTCTGCCATATTAATGTGTACAAGAAGAACAACTTAACAATGAGATGTTATTATATATTAGAGTTTATCATAGAGTACAAATGTGCAAACATAAAAATTTGTTTAGCCTAAGCAACTACTGTTCTTTAAACTTCAGATATCTGGATTTTCAAAAACATATATAAAGTTACTGCAGTTTTAGCCTGAATAAAAGAAATGAGGGTGGGGTGTGGGTGGGATGCCACAAGGAAATATTCAGATATTTGAAGGGCAGCCATATAATAAAGGGTGCAGATACACAATGTGTCATTTAGAGGAAAAGGCTAAAACTAATGAATGTCCTTCATAGAAAGATGGACTTCCATGCAATATAAATAAATATTTTGTCCTATGAAGAAACATGACATCATATGGGATCATAATCTTCCTAACAGTGGCTAAAGAATTTGTTGCCCATCTGTCCTGGATTATTTGTAGAATTTATTGGAATGTAAACTTCTCGAGGGCCAAGTTTTTTGTTTGTCTCCTTGTTTTGTTTATTGCTGTCTTATTCCCTTTGACTAGAATAGTATCTGCCCCATGGTAGACACTTAATTTGTCCCACAATGAATCAAAAGAATTAAGAACTCTAAAGATTTTGATGGAAATGGTTTTAGATTTCCCTGAGAAATTCTCTTTATATTCAATCTCCTTGCTTATAAGCATAGACTTTAATAAAAAACTAAAATTTTGATGGTACTTTAAAACCAAAAGATTTTTTTTTAAGGTTAGTCAATATAAATGTATGGGGGGCTTTGTTTAGACAATGTTCAAAGTTGCTTTCATTATTTTTTTTTTTTTTTCTGGTACGCGGGCCTCTCACTGTCGTGGCCTCTCCATTTGCGGAGCACAGGCTCCGGACGCTCAGGCTCAGCGGCCATGGCTCAGGGGCCCAGCCGCTCCGTGGCATGTGTGATCTTCCCGGACCGGGGCACGAGCCCGTGTCCCCTGCATTGGCAGGCGGACTCTCAACCACTGCGCCACCAGGGAAGCCCAATTTTTATTAATATTACCAAGAGCTAAATGTGAATTGTAAATGAAATTCAGAATGGAGGCACTGACTATGAATGATGACCAATTAGGCATCACCCTTTTGATGTCCCATGGGCAACCAAATGTACATCTAGACATTTTTGTTTTCACAGCAAAATTTTTCTATCAGATTTGCACCATGGAAATGGTATAAGTTCTCTATTGTTCTGTAGCAAATTACTTTGAAATTTAGCAACTAAAAACAAAAATATATATTATCTCACACAATTGCTGAAGGCCAGGGATCCAGGAGTCGCTCTGGCTCACGAAGTTGCAGTCAAGCTGTCAACTGGAATTGCAATCAGACCATGGCCTGGCAAACTCATGTGTTTATCGGCAGATCTAGGTTTCTCTTTCTGTGCTGCCTGTTGTCCAGAGGTTGCAGTCCCTCAACATATGGGCTTTTCACAACGAGAGAGAGAGAGAGAAAGAGAGAGAGAGAGAGAATCCAAGATGGAAACTGCAGTCTTTTATAACCTAGTCCCAGAAGTGGAATATTTATAACATGTATTACAACATATATTATTGGTCACACAAGCCATCCCTAGTACAGTGTGGGCATGGACCTACACAAGAGTGTGAATACCAGAAGAAAGCAGTCATTGGGGACCTTCCTGGAGGCTGCCTACCATAGAAATCAATGGATCAATAATTTGTCAGTTACTTATAGATACTATGATTGATCACGCAATTGAAGGTAGAGATTTGGAAACCATGATGGTGGGAGAGGGAGGCCAAAATGAATTTTCTAGTCTATTGTCTAAATGGATCAAAATCCTGCAGCTCACATTTATGTGATTTGTTTTTCAATTTCATTTCAGTTAAAAATTGTTTATATTTCTAAAAATGTAGAGATACGTAAAAGAGATGGCCATTTTTATTGTGTAATATGATACTGCATTCTTTAAAGAAATAAAAACTGAAACAATAACTATTAATAGTCCAGAATACCAAAATAGCTCCTTTCAAAACAATAGAGTACATAGTAAAAATGGGTCTGTCTTGGCTCTTCATCTAAAAGTCCAAGTACTTGAAATAACTAAAGTACTGATTCTAGAAGTTATTCTTCTGTAATGCATACATATAGTATTAAAATATCACCCTCATGATTATTAATATCATCAAACAAGCAAAAGAATGTTCTTTTAACTGTGGGTCAGAAGCAAGGTTTTCTTTGGTTTCTATGCACATGTAATAGTTCATTGGCAATTTTTCTAGAAATACATATTCTCCTCAAGTGTAATATCCTTGGGAATAATAGACACAGAACGAAATGCTGTGTTTGTAAAACCTTTTGAGCTCTGTGGGGAACAAAAGTTGGAAGGAAAGAACAGAGTATTATTAGCATCAGATTCACAATTTATTCTGATTCTCTCCCCAAATCCTTTCCTCTGCCCTGAAGGAAGAAAGTTCCAATAAAGAAGAGGGGGGGCCCAAGCTGTTAAGTCCAGTTTTGTCCCCAGGATAAAACATCATCTGGGCTCCAAGATGCACAAGAATCCTCTATATCTGTCAGGATTCTTAGTTTCAACAACAAAACTTGTCTCTGACAAATTTAAGAAGAAAAAGGCATTTGCTAAAAAAATGTTGGGCAGCTCAAAGAATCCCTAGGAGGTCTAGAGAACTGGGCTTGGAAGATAAGTGGCCCAAGATAATTTCAAACTAAAGGGGAGAGTGATAAAGAAACATGGCTTCCCCATTTAACAACAATATTTTGTTTTTCAGCCTTTGGCATACATTTCATAACTAAAGACATAGTAAGCAGGAAAAATTATCTACACATTCATTATTCAATATGCATTTAACAATACATATTGGACCATGAACCAGGTATTGACTTAGGTATTGGGAATAGAGCTGTCAAAAACAAATCAAAGCTCTTGCCCACATGGAATTTATATTCTAACGAATTTTGTCAACTAAAATCCTGTTTGTACTGCTTTTATTGATATATTCAATTTTATCAACAAATTTTTTATTGATTGAATTTTATCAGTTAAAATTTCAACTACACTCATTAAGTTTATTGTGCTTCTCTTATATTCCCACTCCTTTGAGATTGCTGGAAATTGTGGAAGCCAGATCTTATCTGGGCTTCTTCAATATGATCTCAAAATACCAGACACAGTTAAGAAAACGAGATTTGATGTAAGCATTTGAAGCTTTTTCTTTTTAAAAGAATTTTTAAAATATCTTTATTGGAGTATAATTGCTTTACAATGTTGTGTTAATTTCTGCTGTACAACAGAGTGAATCAGCCATATGTATACATATATCCCCATATCCCCTCCCTCTTGAGCCTCCCTCCCACCCTCCCTATCCCACCCCTCTAGGTGGTCACAAAGCACTGAGCTGACCTCCCTGTGCTATGCGGCTGCTTTCCACTAGCTATCTATTTTACATTTGGTATTGTATATATGTCCATGCCACTCTCTCACTACATCCCAGCTTCCCCTCCCGCCCCCAACCACCCCTTCCCCCGCCGTGTCCTCAAGTCTGTTCTCTACATCTGCGTCTTTATTCCTGCCCTGTCACTAGGTTCATCAGTACTGTTTTTTTTAGATTCATTATATGTACTCTAGCATATGGTATTTGTTTTTCTCTCTCTGACTTATGAAGCTTTTTCTTTATAGCAAAATGATAAGCAAAACCTTACTTGTAGGATTTGCTAAAAGTTGTTTTATGGTGTACAAAGTAGTTAATCTAAGTATTATTTTTAGTTATTACTAAAGAAGAAAGTTTCTATAAGTGCAAATATCATTATTCCATGGACTAATACATAAATATAATCAGTAGTTTAATAAATTCCACTTTTTCATGAACTAATAAAATGTTTTATGTGAGGACAGTTCCATCTGTATATTTTTAGTAGATCCTTTGGAAATTATATAATCAGTCTAACCCATGTCAAAGCAGGAGGCATGACTCTTTTATCCTTTACTTCAGCTTGAGTTGAAGTCCATTGGAATCAGATGATTAAAGCTCTTTTAAGAAAGCTGGAGCTGGAGGACAGAATGTTTGTGAGGGCTCTTAGTTAGACTGGGAGAGAAAACTCATTACATCTGACTCATGATTTTCTCATAATAAACTCACACAGGATGTTATTTGCCACAATGTATCATCTAGTTTTGAAGGATAATGGTTTAGCAAATCACTAAGTTATGAGACATATGGATAACTTAGAAAGTGGAGGGAGAGATAAGTTACTTTGGCGCTGAAAAAGAGATGTCAGAATTAAAAAAAAAAAAAAAATCCATCTAACCTAGAAGAATTTGAAAGCCATTTTGTAAGGCAAGACTTTTCTTGACCTAAGTGCTACATGATGGGGAAAGGACATATCTCCAGCAATTGTTCTAGCTGACTCTTATATTATCCTAAAACATGTTGTAATCTCTGTAATCATTATAAAAATACCACACACTTTCTTAAGCTCCATTTTCTCTTTAGTTACAAGCACACTTCTCTGCTGCCTTTTATTACAAAAGTTATTGAAAAGTTCTTTCCAATTCAACTCTTTGGGTTCTCCCTTAAGCTCACCCTAATATTTCTTTTTGCCCACAGAATTCCATTAAAACTACTCCTATCAAGTCTACCAATGGTGTGTGTGTGTGTGTGTGTATGTGTGTGTGTGTGTGTGTGTGTGTGTATAGGTATTGCCTATCTCCAATAGGCAATACTCAGGCCTCATCTTATTGATTTAGCAACAGTATTGGAAGAAGCAGATTTATTTGAAATACTTCTTTCCCATTATTCTACTGGTTCCCTTCCTTCCTCACTGGCCACTCATATCCCTTAAGTTTCAATGGCAGTCAGATCTTGTATGTCTTTTCTTCATTTCACTCACTCCTTAAGTGTCCTCACACAGTCTCTTGGCTTTAAAACCATCTGTTTACTGATGGCTCCCAAATGTTTATCTCCAGTTTAGACTTCCCACCTGAAATTCTGAGTTCTAGATCCGTTTGTCTGCTTCAGAGTCTGGGATTTCTTTACTTTGTTCAGTCTCTAATAGACACAGTCTCATAAGAGACTGAACAAATTCAAAGGCAACTCCCAATCTTCCCTACTAAGCTTTCTGCCACATTCCTTCCCACTTCAGTTATGGGTGTTACAGTGAATTCTTTCTTTCTGTCACATACATTTAATGCATTAGCAAATCCTGTGGACTCTCCCTTCCAAACAGATTCAGAAAATGACCACTTCTTACCACCTCCACTGCTCCCACCATAGTTCATTATGCCATCTTCTCTCATGAATCATTGCCAGAGCCCCCAAGTGGTTTCCCTACTTACACCCTTGTCATTCCTCACACAATTTATTTTCCACACATCAGCTAGAGCAACCCTTTTAAAATGTATGTGGGATCACACCATTTCTCTGATAAAAACATGCTGTCTTACTCAGAGTAGATGAAGCCATTACAATAGCCAGCAAGCCCACATTTCAATGGTTCTTGACACAGGCTGCATATTAAAATCACCTTGGAAGATTTTAAATGATACCAGTATCTGGGTCTCATACTCAGAGATCCTATTGATAATTTAACCAGTATTATATGAGATTTAGGCATTGATATTTAAAAAAAATTTGTTAGGTAATTATAATGAAAGGGCAGCCTGGATTGAGGAAACCCTAACACTAACACCTTTCCCCCCCACCACCACAGTCTGGCTTATTAGCTCAAAAAATATGGAAAGTTTTTTCTCATGATCTGGACCCACTGTATCTTTGAACTAATTTTTTCTCCTTCTAGTTCATTCTGCTTTAGTCCTATTCACCTTCTTTGCTATTTGTAAAACATAATAAACATTTGTCTGCCTCACAGGCTTTTCATTTTCTTAACTTTCCTGCATAACTTTATTACATTCTGACATAGTATATGTTTCAATTGTTGGTTTATTTCAGTTACAGTATAGTAGAATATATGCTCCAGGAGGGCTGGGATTGTTTTTCTGTTTTGGTCACTGCTATATTCCCAGCCCTGGTGACAGTCTCTTGTCCATAATTGGCTCTCAATAAATATTTATTGAATAAATGGTCTATTTCATAATCTTTAGCCCAATGCAAACATGTGAAATACAAAAAAACTCCTCCCCACTTTTTTTTTTAAAAGAAAGACAGGTTTAAGAGGAATGGAAAAGGAAACTCTCTTTTTGATGTACTGTTGAGTCACCAGTTAAATACTCATGTGAAGATATTAACCAGGAAGATGAAATATGACTCTGTAGTTCCTGAGAGAAGCCCGGCGTTTAGGCATATACTTTGGTAGTTGTCCAATTAGAGTTGATGGCTGAAACCCTGGGAATGAATTCCAGTTCCAAGAGGGAGCATTTAGAGGGAAAAAAGTGATTGATTTAGAAAAAGAAACATTCACAAGAGGTTAAAGAGAAAGGATTCATAAAAGGGACTGACATGCTACAAAACCCATCTAGAGGCACAGGGGCAGCCCACTGAGAAGAGAGCTTTCCGCATGAAATGGCGTGGCTTCCTCTGCTTCCCTGGCCGTTGCTCCTTGCCTGCTTCATTGCTCCCCTTACTTTCCATGATCGCTGAGTACAGACGCCAGGAACCATCTGCACAAATATTGTTCCTTGTCCTGTTCATGCTGCAGTATGAGATCAATGAAGCTACCGGAGGCCCACAGAGGCCTCAATCTCTGTGTGTCAATAAGGGACTGATGAAGAGTCTCCTTTGTCTTACTCAGGTGAAGTCTGGGGCTGCAACACGTGAATTTAGCCGGTGCTCTGAGTTTCCGTGAGGTAATAATACCACTTTGTATTCAAAATGGAGTTTAACTGGTAATGATAAGCCTCTGCAGAGACTTCACAGCACCCTCAGCAGCAGGGAACTGTGGAGTGGAAGGTGCTAAAACTGTAATTAGAACAAGGCATCTGTCTCCCAGCTCCTACAGAGCAGCTACTAATCAATGTGATCACTCGCTTTGAGTGGGGAAGTGCTCACCCATGGTTCTGCTGGACTTTTTCCCAGCCACTAGCAGACTGAATGCTGGTGGAGAGCACCCTTGGCTTTGGAGAGGGAGAAAGAAGTAATATTGCTTAGTAAATGTAGCAGTTTACTTTTAAAAAGGTGTTTGGTGGGGGCATGTGTTGATTTACATTTCCTGTAAATAGCCTGTTTGCTGAACAATCTGGAGGCCAATTATTGCTAAAAGTATGGTTCACTTTGAAGCATTTTCAGGCTGATTATCCAGGACTTTTGACTCCTTCTCCCGTATGTTTACTTGCCCTTTGGGATTTTGATCTCTTTTGGCAGGTTTATCAAGGAAGAAAAAGAAGAATAATGCAATCGTATAAATTTTCTGTCTATTACCAATTCTGATTTGGGCAGCATTTTCCAATGTATGGAAAATTAAAATTCATCTTCTATAAAATTCATATCTAAGAATCTTCTTGAAAAAAAGGGTGCTTTAATCCAATACGTTGGAGAATCCTGGCTATTATACCTCCCTTTGTAGAAATTCACAGTGCACACTAGGGTATTAAAGTCATCTAGCTGTCCTGCAATAAAGAAACTGGTTTAAACTCTGTTGAACCCAGCACTGCCCAAACTTATTGCTCTAGGGAGTTTTTCTTTTTCTTTCCTTTTTTTAGGGCATAAAACAGAAGTAACGTTCCAAAGAAAAGCGTTTAGTAAAAGCTAGATTAAATATTTTTTATCATTGACATTTAAATTATGCCTAAAATGAGGTACAGAGATTTCCTGAGAATTTCTTCATCTTCACTTTCTATTACCACTGATAACTGCATGTTACATAATCATTCAGGATAAGTGGGCCAGGACTCCAGCTCATTCTTCTTCTCAAAAGAATAAAAATATAAGTCAATCCTTTTATCATTATGATCAGCCAACTTAAAAGCTGACTCCTGTTCTCATCCAATTTAGCCCCAGCAGACAGAGTCCTGGTGTATAGTCTATGTCTCCCACAGGTACCGATGCCCGCTGTCTCTGAGAATTCTACATGCAGACTAAGACAGCCTTCTCCTTTAAATCTTCACAGTGGAGGGTGTTCAGGAGCTGACAGCATTTAGGATAATTTCCTAAGAAGCTGAAAAGGAAGGCTCACTCATCAATGCATTAAGTTTATGTAAAGATATAAGAGGAAGAAATGAATAATGTAGCATATTATCCATTTCCATAAAGAATGAGTGCAGGACTTTCCTGGTGGCATAGTGGTTAAGAATCTGCCTGCCAATGCAGGAGACATGGGTTCGAGCCCTGGTCCAGGAAGATCTCACATGCTGCAGAGCAACTAAGCCCATGTGCCACAGCTACTGAGCCCGTGTGCCACAGCTACTGAAGCCCGTGTGCCTAGAGCCCGTGCTCCACAACGAGAGAAGCCACTGCAATGAGAAAAGCCTGCACACCACAACAAAGAGTAGTCCCCACTCACTGCAACTAGAGAAAGCCCGCATGCAGCAATGAAGACCCAACACAGCCAAAAATAAATAAAATAAATAAATTTTTTAAAAGATTAAAAAAACAAAACAAAAAGCAAACAAAAAACCAAACTTGGTTCTGCACAGCTGACCAGCTTTGTTGATCTTTTCTCCACATTCATTATCAATCTGTGCACAGAATCATAAGTGTCTCAGTCAATGTTCTCCAGAGAAATGGAAGCAATAGGACGTGTGTGTGTGTGTGTGTGTGTGTGTGTTTTGTGTGTGTGTGTGTAAAGAGATTTACTTTAAGAAATTGACTTAAGTGATTACAAAAGCTGGCGCATCCAAAATCTGCAGGGTGGGCTGGCAGGCTGGAGACCCAGAGAAGAGCCAGTGCTATAGTTCAAGTCCAAAGGCTATCTGCTTTGGATAAAAAAAAAGGATAAACGATAAAGACAAGAAGATGGTGGTGATGTAATAGGAACAACAACAGCAAGGGAAAACTGTCTATAATTAAAGCAAGAAAAAACAATAAGCCTTCATAGGTGTTAAAAACTGTAGAACATACCACTGAGATTTTTTTCATATTTGGTATTTTATATGTAAAGAGCAATGCTAAAATTATTTTACACACACACACAAATAATGACAAACAAAATGAAAAATAAATATGTACAAATAAGAAGCAAACATGTATTTGTAGACTGCTGGTTTGCTCGTTTTACTTGAACAACACATCATATGTTCCTTTATTTTCCAATCACCCTCCTGGAAGGAGAAATTTTACCACATTACCCCAGACTCATAAAAATCCAAGATAAATTCTAGATCTAAGTAAATAGGATTTAAGTGTCACCTTGCCAGTAGAAAGTGGGATTGTGCCAGTAGAAGTGGGATTCCACCATTTCAATAAATGCTGTCAAAAACATTCCACTTTGATATTCTTAAACCTAAAAGATTTAAATTCATTTAATATTTTTGAAGAGACAGTATCTGTTGCCTCTAGGGTACATTCTCTGTTCTTCTTTCCCCAATCCAACTCTATTCTCCATAGGGTGTCTATATTATTCTCAAATTGCACTATCTTTATTCCACTTACTTTAAACTCTCCAATAGGTAGGGTGTACACAGCAGGACCCAGCAGCTACTTGTTCTAAATCTGTTCAGAATCCTTCTACACTAACTGCTGGCATGGCCGGGTCCAGTGCCAATCAGATAGTTCATTGTTCTTGATAGCTCACACAGCTGCTCATCAGATGCACAGCTGTGGCACTGACCTTTAATAATATTATTCAGAGAATCAGCCTCATTTTATGAAATAGGCATGTCCTCACTTAAAATTCCCAAGGATCTCCTATTGGCTTTGTAATTGAATCTATATTTTGTTAAACTGTCAAGGAAGTTTTTTTTTTAATCAACAATCAATATTATATTAGTAAAACTTGTCTAGAACCTGTACAATGCCAGCTAATATAACCAGGATCAAAATGGTCTTTCTGCATTATGCAATTCAGGGAAAGTAAAACAGAAGGGGCTTAAATGACTTGAGAAAAATGTTCATATGTTGCCGCCTCAGCATTCCTGAGGAAACAGAGTTATATTATTAAGAGGTTTGTTTAAGATATGGTTTGAAGCAAAATAAAATAAGTCTACTATTTATTGGAATGAGAATTTTAGGTAATTGAATATCTATAATTGTCTAGGTCACATTTTTAGATATTTTGAGGCCTATTTTGCAACTTTATAAGATTTATGTGCGATGATTTTTTTTACAGTGACATGACTATTAAGTAAATGCATATTCTCAAGGGGATGAGGCCTGGTACTTCTTTTTTTAATTTTATTTTTAAGTTATCATACACTAAAACTGACTTTTTAGGGTGTACAGTTGTATGAACTTTAACACATGCATAGATTTGTGTAACCACCACAATCAGGAGAGAGAACTCTTACATCACCCTTCAAAACTCCCTCATGCTATATATTTAGAGCTTCATTTTCCCCAACCTCTCTACTCTTAACCCCATCACTACAGTTTGTCTTTTTTGACAATGTCATAAAATATAATTATAACAAATGTGATCTTTTAAGACTTTCTTCTTTCACTTAGCATAATGGCTTTGAGATTTATCAATAGCTTGTCCCTTTTTATTGCCAAATAGTATTTCGCACATGACTTTACCACAATTTTTTTCCTTTTGCCCATTGTAAGACATTTGGACTGTCTCCAGTTTTGGGTAATTATAGAGTTGCCACGAAAATCTGTGATCAGGTTTGTATGTGAGCATGTGTTTACATATTTCTAGGCTAAATACCCAAGGATAGTGATCTGGTAAGGATGTTTTTAACTTTATAAAACACTGCCAGATTATTTTGTAGGAGGGCTATATCATTGCTGGTATTATACTAGCAATGTATGAGAATTCCAGTTGTTCTGTATCCTCATTGGTACTTGATATTATCATACAACAGAATACCTAAGTCATTCTAATATGTGTGTAATTATATCATATAGTGGTTTCACTTAGCATATTATTAATAGTTAATGATGTTGAACAACTTTTCATATGCTCATTAGCCATCCATAGAATCCCAAAGTATCTGTTCAACCTTTTGCTTATTTTTTAATTATGCTGTAGGCTTTCTTATTTTGAGATTTCTTTATCTAGTTTTAACATGTCTTTTAGTGATCGGTAATTTGCAAATATTTCTCTCAGTCTGTGGCTTGTATTTTCATTCTCTTAACAACATAATTCACAGAGCAAAAGTTTTTGATTTTTGATGAGTCATTTTATCGATTTTTTTTCTTTTGTGGATCAAACTTTAGATGTTTAATATATATAAGATCTATTTGTCTGGTCCCAAGTCATGAAGATATTTTCATTTTTTCCCAAAAGTTTCATAGCTTTGTATTTTCCATTTACATCTGTGATCCATTTTGAATCAATTTTTCATATAATGTTTGAGATTTAGGTTGAGATTCATTTTTTTGCATATGAAATTTTTAAAAAGAGTATTCTTTCTCCATTGAATTGCTTTTTGCACTCATGTCAAAATCAAATGGCCATATTTGTGTGGTTCTATTTCTGGACTTGTTATTCTGTTCCATTGGTCTATGGGTCTGTCCTTCTGCCAATACCATAGTCTTGGTTACTGATGTAGATACCTATTAATATTTGATACCCAAGGAGTGATATCCCATACACAGTTGCATTTAAGTCTGAAGATGAAAGAAGAAGTTGAGGTTGGAGATCTAAAGTTGGTAGTTATTACATAGAGAGACTATTTAAAAATCATGGGACCGAAGGAGAAAAAAAGGAAAGAGGTGAGAGAGAGAATGGCAAAGAGAGAATATGAGTTCAAGTTAAGCCCTTTTATGCTCCAACACTTGGAAGTAAAGTAGAAGAGGTTTAGAAAGAGAGGCCTGTTAGATAATTGAAAAATTAAGAGAGTATGATATAGTAAAATATGGAGGAAAAACATTTCAAAAAGCAGTATGTGAGAAACCGGCAAACACTGCTGAGAGGTAAAGGAAGCTGAGTATGAAGAAATGACTATTATACTCAGTACCAAAGAAATCATTTGTAATTTTCATAAGCATATTTTTATGTAACGAGTGAAGCAAATCTTAATTTTCTTTTTTCTTTTTTTTTTTCTTTGTGGTACGCGGGCCTCTCACTGTTGTGGCCTCTCCCATTGCTGAGCACAGGCTCTGGACGCGCAGGCTCAGCAGCCATGGCTCACGGGCCCAGCCGCTCCGCGGCATGTGGGATCTTCCCAGACCGGGGCACGAACCTGTGTCCTCTGCATCGGCAGGCGGGCTCTCAACCACTGCGCCACCAGGGAAGCCCTTAATTTTCATATTTAAGGAATAAACAGGAATTGAGGAAAATGATAAATGGATAATAATAATTTTTTGGAGAAGTTTCAGTGTGAAAGGTAGCACAAAAATGGAGAATTAGCTGGAGGGGGATATCAAGGTAAAGAGGCTTTTGTTTTTGTTTTTGTTGCTGTTTTTGTTTTTGCTTTTTTTTTTTTGGTTTTGTTTGTTTGTTTTGGTAACATGAGAGCATGTTTGATACAAATGGTCATGACCTAATTGGGCAAGAAAATTGTTGATTCAGAAATGAGGCACTAGGGACTTCCCTGGTGGCCCAGTGGTTAAGACTCTGTGGGTTTGGTCCCTGGTGGGGCACTAAGATCCCACATGCCATGTGGTGCAGCCAAAATATTAAAAAAAAAAAAAGAAAGAAAGAAATGAGGCACTAGATATAGTTTTATACCAATGGGTGTGATCTAATAAGGAGAAATTGCTGATGGGAAAGAAAGATAAAATTCAGGGAGGGCATATTTCAGGAAATAAAGAATGAGAATCTAGAGCACAAGTGGTATTTGACTTTTTATAGAAGCAAAAATACTTTTTATGTTTAACAGGAGGGAAGGCCAAATTTGTTTGGAGGGTGGAGTGTGGACTAATATTTAATTCCTAACTTCTACTATGGATCAAAAACAATTACAGATATACTGATACTTTAAATTATTTCAGATAATGCATATGTTAAAAAATAAGAGAACACAAGGAAAATAAAGGAGGATCTAATAATCTTGAAGCAAGTATATGCTTTCTAAATATGAGACTCAAGACAGAAAACATAAGGGATTATAGCATGATAGTTTAGGTTCATTCCTTTAGTTGGGTGGACTTGGGGAAGTTATATGACTTTCTTTAAAGGGTTTTCCCATGTATAAAACATAGAAGAAAATAGTATCTATTTAGTAAGCTGTTGTGGAGTTAAATAAAATAAAAATATATAAAGTACCATCACAATGTTTGGGAACAGTTAGTACTTGATTATTGTTAGCTATTATTTATTGATTTAATGACAAAAAATAAAACTTTCCAAATTTCATATCTTTTTGAATTTTTAGTCTCTGTCAAAGCAGTATAAATAAAATTAAAAGGCAAACTGAAAAATAGTCTAGTAATCTAACCAAGAAAGGATCAGTGCCATTCACATATAAAGATATCTTATTAATCAATAATGACACATGAAAATATCAATAACAAAAAATGAAACTTTAAATGGATAATAAATTTGTAAAATTAAACTTGGTATTAAATGAATTTCAAATTATAGAATAGAATGGTGGTTGCCTGGGGTTGGGGGTGGAGGAAGTGGGGAGATGTTGGTCAAAGGGTATAAACTTTCAGTTGTAAGATGAATAATTTCTGTGGATCTAATGCACAGTATGGAGATTATAGCTAATAATACTGTATTGTATACTCGAAATTTACTGTGAAAGTAAATCTTAAGTGTTCTTACCACACACAATAAAACTGGTAATTATGTGAAGATGTGTTAATTAGCTTGATTGTGATAATCTCTTCACACTGCATATGAATATCAAATCATCAACTTGTACACCTTAAATATATGCAACTTTTATTCATCAATTACACCTCAATAAAGCTGTAAAAATACCCAGAAAACAAAACAAACAAAATTAACTGTGTAATTTACCAAAAAAAATCATCACTATGATACCATTTTTTGCATTTTTTGCTTACTAATTCAGTAAAGGTTAAAATGAAATAAAATGGCATGCTAACATCATGTGTGGAAACAATTGGAAATCCACAACAAATGTAACCACTTAGATGCCTTACTAATAGCAAATTAAGGAGATCAGTGGTTATTATTCAATTGCACATATCAGATATTACCTTCTAGCCTACACTGTCATGCCATCATAGCAATGATTGGGTCAGTCTTGTCAATGCCTAGCACAACATTATTTACATAGGAGAATAAAAAAATACCTTCTGAACCTAAAAACTTTATATATATATATAAATAATATTTATCAAATCAAATCAAATTATTTGACTTAATATAGTTTTTTTTGTTTTGTTTTTGTTTTTGTTTGCGGTACGCGGGCCTCTCACTGTTGTGGCCTCTCCCGTTGCAGAGCACAGGCTCCGGACGCGCAGGCTCAGCGGCCGTGGCTCACGGGCCCAGCTGCTCCGCGGCATGTGGGATCTTCCCGGACCGGGGCACGAACCCGTGTCTCCTGCATCGGCAGGCGGACCCTCAGCCACTGCGCCACCAGGGAAGCCCAATACAGTTTTTATAAAATAAGAAAATGAACTTAGGATACGGTGCTGTGTCCCTTTACAATGATTGAGGACTTGCATGTTTTCTTGGTGCAAACATAGATGGTAAACTTTGTGGCAAAGCAGATGATGATCAGGGAAATAGAAAAAAATAATACATGAAAGCTATGGCATATCAATAAAAATTGTTCCAAATAAAAGTGAGGTTTTCTTTCCTTAGCACACTATTCATAGAGAATTATGACCACTCTAATTTCATAGCTAAATTATCTATTTTATATGTGGAACATGATTGCAAAATATTTCTTGTAATAAGGAGGAAAAAAAAAAAAGACTTGCTTTTCTATGTTCTATATATTGGCATACATCTATCTTGCTTTTTCTCCGAAAGATTTATATCGGTAGTTCTATAGATGGTAGAAGCTATACGGAGGCATAAAAAGCATTCGGTTAAAACTGTTGCAAACAAATTTGCTGGCAGCATAAACTCTGTTGATTGAGCCTTGTGAGTTCATATATCAGATATTCCCTAAACACTCATTCAAATTACAAAGCCAAAAAGCACGTGAATTTGTTTCAGACTTTTTTTCCTACATTATTAAAAATGATTTTTGAAATATGTGAGTTTTTGTTTTGAAATTCAGACAATAAAAACGCAATTCCTATACCAGTTATCTCCTCAAAACATTATTTGTATAAATTTTAGTTGCATTAAAGTCATAGTTTTATATTAAATATTTATTTATATTAAATAAATCCAACAAACATGTCCCTTTTTATTACAGGGTTTTTAAAAAATATAAGTAGTATGATGATTTATTTTGTTTGTTCTAAAATAAATAGCGGATTCTTTGGTTCCCAGATAATGTTTCATGACCATATGGTGACTCATTTTGAATAATGCCTGGCAATCGAAGTGACAATAGCTATTTCTTCATAATTCCCAAGAGAGATTAAAAAGCGAAAAATTCAATCTTTTCAGAAATCTTGGTGCCTAATTAAAAAAATATGTAGGTGAGTTTCTTTTTTATGTATTGTTTTACGTACTGCTTTGTCTGTATTTAGACAGGGTCATGATTAAACTCTTATTTTCCTCAAAAATAGAAACGAACAAAAAACTTAGGTCTTCTATACTTTTACACAAAAGGGAATATAGTGCGGAGGAATAAATCCTGGGCCTGAAGTCAGCAGAGTTCAAGGATAGGCTCTGTCACTTTCTAAGTGAGTTGCCTAGATGCACTCCATCTCTCTAACTCTCAATTTTCTCAACTGCAGAGCAGGGTTGTAGCACCACACTCTTCCTACGTCACAAGGTGATGGTAAATAACAGATTGAATGAAATAATGCATCCTAGCAAAATCAACTGGGTGCCTAGCAGGTCCCAGGTACTGTGATAAGTACGTTTTCACATGCTCTATTTCTTTTGATCCTCTCAACAACCCTATGAGGTATGCATTATGCTTATCTCATTCTAGTAGTAAAGAGAGTCGGTCTAAGAGAGTTTAAACAACTTTTTTCCAGGTCACATGAATAGTGGGGCCAAGACTAGATCCCAGATTTTGTGATGTAGGAAACCATGCTCTTGCCACTAGCACTCGCTGAGAGAATTTGCACACCAAAGTGACCACGCTTAACAGATTTTAATTGTTTTGAATAAAAAGATTCAAGTTATTTGATAGCTATTTTCATTAAAGAACATGTTATAATAGATTTTTAAAGAAACATTTGGAGAATCGAATGAATTTGGTTCCTTTCTCATCTTGCACAGAGCACTCTCTTTGCCTTGGTTTCTGCCAGTTAAAAATAAGGGAGCTATTAATAGGTAACCTCTTCTAAATTCAATCAATGCACTAGATTGAAGAAAAGAGATAGCAATTATCAATTTTTTCAAGGATGATTTTTTTTTAAAAAAAATAACTTGGTTTTATCCATATCTTAGAAGTTAGGTGATCAACTGTCCCAATTTATCCAGGATTCAGGAAGCAGGACATGGGATTTTGAATGCTAAAACTGAGAAAGTCCCAGGCAAATCATGATGAGTTAGTCACTATACTTATACTCTTAGAATTAATCTTCTTTTATTAAATAAGTCAAGGCTTAATTTCCACCCCACCAGGTACCCCTTAATTTCCTTCCAGTTGATCAAAGAGTCTCTGCCAAAAAAATTTTTTTTACTGGAATTCTGACCCACACCTATTGTTCAATCCAAAACTAAACTGGAATAAACAAGTAAAAAATCTCAAGTCCTGATGAATTATATATCAACCACATAGTTTTTTGGCTACAAGCAGTAAAAACTAATTCAAGATTGCATAAACAAGAAAATCAATTCCTTTATTATAATGATATGGGGCATCTCATGGAAGCCAATGCAATAGGAATGCAGTTGTCCCAGGAATGAACTGGAACCAGGGACAGGAAGACTTCCCTTCGTTTCTCATGTGTTCTTCTTTTTGTATTTTCTCCTACCTCCCTCTGTCAGCCTTGTGAACCTCAATCTCACATGATGAAAAACATGACAGGTACAGCTAAGGTGTAATATATTACAGCTAAGGTGACAGACCTTAAAAGACAAGTCCCTTTGGGCCCAATTTCAAATTTCTAGGAAAGAGACTGATGTCTGTCCTTCAATCACTGGCTCAATCTTTGCCCTGAAACCAGGGCACAGGGTCATGATATAGGAACAAGACTGCTGAGAATCACTTCTGTAACCAAGTGGATATGCCCAGGTAGGGCTGGTTCCCAGAAAAAGAAAAGGCTAGGCAGACAATATATATGGTGTCTAATATGCTATCTTACTTAGCTTTCAGAGGCAAAAAATAGCCCGCACACATTTGCTGAAAAATAAAATGTTAAAATGAAACTGCAGGTTCATGTCTGATGGCAACCAAGAACTTGTCCAAGTTTCTCTGGTCTTCATCTTAAAGTCATTATTTTTTATTTTATTTTTTTGTGGTATGCTGGCCTCTCACTGCTGTGGCCTCTCCCATTGCGGAGAACAGGCTCCGGATGCGCAGGCTCAGCGGCCATGGCTCACCGGCCCAGCCGCTCCGCAGCATGTGGAATCCTCCCGGACCAGGGCACGAACCCGTGTCCCCTGCATCGGCAGGTGGACTCTCAACCACTGCACCACCAGGGAAGCCCTAAAGTCGTTATTTTTCAAAATTGAAAATTCTGGTGCAGAGTTATGTCACACAGACCCACAAAGTATCCAACACTATCATTTGCAATAATTCTGGAGAAACAAGAACTTACTTCCTGCTCTAGGAAGTCACTTCACAAGTAAAATAATTCAACTTACAAAGAAAAAATATGTTTAGATAGCCTCACCAAGTTAAAGTTGTTGACTGATGTATATCAGACTATTTTGATCCTTTCAGAAGAAATGAAAGATAAAGAAAAGCAATACTATTATGCAACGGATACCTTGAAATCTTATGACTAGGGTCAGCTTCTTTAAGAAGCCTTTTCTGACAATTTCAGTTCTTTCTCTGAATTTGTTTATATTTAGAATTAGTACCATTATATATTACTTGGTTATTTTAATTGATTATTGTAATGTATTGTGAGAATATAAATTACTTGAGAGTTGGGCTAATATTTTTATACTTTTTAATGTCTCCTTTTCTTCTTGATCTTTATTTTTCTTTTCTTCCCAGTCTCCTTTCTTGCAATCTCTTCTTCACCGTTTATGGTGAAGAAATAAATTTATGGTGAAGAAATAAATTTAGGGAGCTATATACTTTTCTATAACCTGGGTGCTAGAACAGACATAAAGAATAAGTAAGAACGAATACTTATTGAGTGGTTACTATATACCTGGCAACTTTCTAAGTGCCTTACATTGATTGTCTCATTTAATCCTCCTAGAAAACTAAGGTGTTAGGTATTATTATTTCCCTTATTTTACAGATGAAGAAACTAAGAAACTAAACTGAGACTTCAGTAATCTGCCCAAAACCCCAGGTAATAGGGAGTTTTCAACACTTGGCATACTCTTAACTACCATATTATATGCCATTGCTACACTTTAGAAAATTTTAGATTCCAAATAAATTTTGTGACAATTTAGGATGAGTACTCCAGTAATTTTATTCTCTCCTCTACTCCCACATTCTATATTGCCTAGTGGCTAATTTGAGCTGTAGATATAGTTGGATTCTAGTAAATATTTTTTGATTACTTAATATTTTACAATAAAAAATAAATAAGAATTACATTGTATACACCTGAAATTTGCTTGCTTTGATCTGATGCTCTATTATAGAAGTTTGCTTTTTGTACTCAGAAATCTTATTTAGTTTGAATCCTCATGATATACTGTGTTTCATTGCCAATGTCTGACTAATTATACAGAGATGAAATCAAAATTACTTATTTCCTGTACAAAGTTTATGAATACAAGAACTAGTTTTAGTCTAGCTGGGTCACAGACTGAAAAAATGATGTACGTTCCCCGGTGAGGTCAGGGAGCATGCATTCCCCAGAAAGAAGAAGCAATGATTAAGTGAGTGATCAAGTTAATATAAAAATGTTTACATTAAACATAATTTATCTTCAAGCCATATTTTCCAGCACATATATAAATACAGATGGCTTATTAGGCTTGGAAAATTAAGATATGGAATTTACTAATAGAACAGGGCTAACATTTAAGTGGAGAATTTCTATTTTAGTAAGATTTTATTTCTTTGCATAAAGTATCTTTTATTCTATATGTGCCATCTTCAGCTCACTTTCAATCATACCAAATAATTTTTAAAGGTCTTGTAACATCAGTTGCTTCACAGTGTTTCAAACAGAGTCAAGGCAGGGGTTGTGGTAAACTCTATTGCGCTCATGTTAAGCCTTTGTTAACTTCCTTTAATAAAAATGGAACAAACAACAGCAACATAAAGCCAATTATGCCAATAAAAATAAGGATATCTATTTAAAATGAGATAAATTGTTCAAAGAGTAATGTTGTAGTAAAAGTTTTGCTTAGATAACCAAAATATACTCATCACTACAAAATACTTTTTGAATGATCAAGACTTGAGTTTTTTATGATTTATCTAAAATGGTAATGAAGAACCAACCATTTGGCAAGAAACCACAGAACTAATGAATCCTACCTAATGTTTCAGAACTGAAATCCTCATCCTCACAGGAGGCAGGAAAACATGGCAAAAGGATACACAGTTCTCACAACAAAGACAGCCAGCTGTGCCCACTTAGAATAGGGGTGCACTCCCTGGAGAGAATGGAGAGGGGTGGGATATTCAAATGGTCCCAATTAATGTTTCTGTTGTTGGCAAGGCAAACCAACAGCAAACCTATGAAGAAAATGTATGGCACAGAAGAGGTCCAGAATTTTCTAATTCCTTGTTGGCAGAAGAGAATCTGTGGAAGGAGGAGGAACAGAATCAGAGAAGGAACAGAAATGCCAGCTGTTGAAGGCAACTAGGAGCTCTTTTAGCCCAAGAAACAGCTGAAGTCCAGAAAAATCAACTGATATGCTCAAGTTCACATAACTCATAAGGAAAGGTGCTCTTTTTCTTCCAACTCGAAGAGTCCTTTCCACTGCATCTTGTGGCTTGCATATCTCTTGCACTCCTGTTAGCAAGGGAGAAGCCTCCTCCCCTATCTCCACCTCTTAAATTCCTTTAACTGCAAGCAATTTATCTTGTGATGTCAGGAAAAGGGGCTATAAATATTCTTTGAATCTCTCAAGATCTGCCAGCTAATTCGTTGATCCATTACTCTTTTAAGCAAAAGGGAATATTTGTTATTCTAGTTATTATATACATGAGATGATTTCTTTATTTTTAAAAAAGCACATTTTTGCAATTTATTGATTTATTCTGGAGCTGCACTAACTAGTTATGCAGAGGTGTAAAGACAAAAATAATATTTTCTCTTGAAGCTTAATTTCTGTAGGGAAGATTATTAAGATTATTAAGATATTAAAATCTCCAGACATAAAATCCTTGACTATTTATGGGAATATATTCAATATAATTTTCTAGCACTGAAGTAAGCTGGAGTAAGCAAGTCATGTGCAGATAAACATTCCGAGATCTTTTATGACTTCTGAATCTGACTCCACTCTAACATTTCAACTTGTTATCCAACGTTATGACTCAAAACCCACACAAGCAGGCTAAGCGCTAGAGATGTTTTACATTATTGAATGTGGTATTTCAGGTACTAGGTCTTGTAACCGCAGTGCATGCATTATCCCATTATATACTCAAAGCAGCCTTATAAGTTAGATAGTATTCTAGACCTCATTTTCAGATATAGTGATCAGGATGCAGAATTTATGCTACATTTATAGTAAATGGAAGAACCGATATTGGCCCCCACGTCTATTTGAATCCGGTGTGCCTGTACTTAGTCACTATGTTACATGAAATTAAATTTTTTTTATGTCCCATTCTCAGGACATATGATGCCTTGTTATGCCCCCATGTCCTTAGTTATACTAATTGCTAGAATTCAATTGACCAGTATTCAGTCTGACATTTTCTACTGTTGAAATAATTTCACACTTTAAGAGACTCACCACTGTCAATTTTTATATGAACCCTACTTGGATGCTTGTAATTAGGATTAATCGTATCCACTTATGAGTTTCTCAAGTAGTGTTATGCAACTTATGGGTCTTTGAAAGGCTATACATCAGTTTATAAACTACTTAATGGTAGAACTAGAATCTACTTGTCCTTAAACTTCCATGACCTAGGTCAGCATGTAGAAATAGATATGGACTCAAATTAATTGAAATTAATTGAAGAAAAGCCTGTACAAGACTGTATTTTATAGCTCCTTCCCTATTTGTCTTCCTGCTGGTGTTGCATGTGGAAAAGAACAGTTTTGTAACCAAGTCAGATATGTATTTCCCTTTGGTGAAAAACTCTTCTGTCTCTTGTTTTTCTTATAATTTTTTTATTTTCCATGTTAAATCTTGAGTTAACTTATTTCCATACAGAAAATTTCACATAAGAATGAACCGAAGATTAACAATTAGGTATTCAAAACAATGTGTGAACATGTGTATATGTCATGTGGGTGTGACCGTGTATAATGAGAGAGTTACCTCTCAGGAATCAGGGTATCTTTAGATATGCTGATCATCATCCCCACCCCCCAGGAAAGACCTTTTCATCCTACTGTCTGTTTCTGCTTTTCTGATGGGTGTGTAATGACAAGATCCCATTATAAGATTGTTGGCTGTCAATATCCTTATGGGATTTGATGAATGTGTCAAACAGTAGAGTGCATAACACGCTTTAAGAAATAGAACATTTGTTTCGGGAGGTAAATGTTGACACTCTTTTCGGTTTTGTTAGGGGAACCAACTCCTGGAACACTTCAGAAGGTGAAATTCTTGTATGGAGCCTGTTGAGCATTTGATTTTCTAATCCTTTACCCCTTGTAAAGCTAAATTAGAGTATGCCCAGATTTTCAAATATCTTACTGAAGAGAATAGCAGTAATTATTAACATTTCAAATGCACCAATTTTGGGGTTGTATTTGAAATTTGATAAGGAATATATATTCGAAGAAGCCAAACCTAGTCAAACAGGGCCAAATCTAACCAAACTTATTCTTGATTCTCAGAACTATTGACCCCGATCTTACAGAGAAAGGTGTGATGCTCTCAAACACTGAAATATCTGTAAAGTATTGCACAAACTAACGTAAGCAATGTGTCTCCATGACCTGGCAGATACGGTAATGCGTTAAAGCACTTTGGTAGTGGGTAAGGGTGACGCCAAAGGGCTTCCTGTCAAGGCAGAATATTATTTGAAAACATTGTTACACCCTCTGTTGTCAGTCCTGTCAGGAAGCAGAGTCCGGTTCAGACAGGTTCAATACAGAGATTGAAATGAAGGAATTTCTTGTGGAAACCAGGCAGAGTAAGTTACTACCATCCCTAACCCTAAAGGCAGGAAAGAAGAAACTGTGATATAGCGAAAACTGAAGCCTTTGAGGAGGGACCTCTAGACAGAGGCTTAGTCATCAAGGGACACAGCCTCTAACAGAAATGCGGTTCAGAGCAGGGTGGGAGCAGGAAAGATAGGCCCCAGACTCTTTCTGTTTTCGCTCTCTGATCTCCTCCTTGTGTCTGCCTTGGAAAAATCGAAGGAACTTCATTGACAGATGGTGTGAGAGTCAGCTTCCTGAAGTATAGAGACAGGGAAGGGCAAGCAACCAACCCGAGGACACAAGATGCTAACAAAATAGAAACAGCACATTCTCTGCTCAACACTACATTGAGAAAAAAATATATAAAAAGAGATGACCAAAGCCTTATACCTAGAAAAAAATCAAAACGAACTTCCCTATCGAACAGAAATTGAGCAGTAACATTAAAAAAGTAAAAAGGAATGGAGCTGCAGACCAGCTACTAGTAATTTGGTACCTACAGTGAATGTGGTTGTGAAATGTTCAGTGCCTTCATTAGAGAAGGGGCTAGAACTAATACACAGCTTGATTTACTCTCGTGGGTGTCATCTTCTCTCAGAGGGGTAGCTGAAAGAATTTGCTGTCCACTGAGATACAGCCTTGGGGATCAGCAAATGACCCAAGTTCAAACTGAGCAAATCTCAAATCTTATGGGAAAAAATACTGTCAAAAAAGATAGCGAAAATCAACAATAAAAATTATTTCACTCCATATTCCAGTTGCTTTATGTTATAATTTGCAAAATAATTGCATGTAAGTATAGTCAGGATTCTCAAAATGATATTAGAAATAGTAATAAAAATTGTAAAGAACATGAATTTATGAACCAAAAATTGAGAAATGAAAACAGGTCAATAAAATATTGAATATAAACATATGTTTGGATATTTAAAACTCCATAAACTTATAAACTGTACACAATAGTTGATACACAGAATTAGTAAACTTAAAGGTAAACTGTGGCATTCTCTCCAATGCATAAAGATACAAACTTGAGTGTGTGTGCATGCACAAAGAAATTAAGAGGCACTGAGGCTACATTGCGAACCCCAACATACAATGAATCAGAGTTGCAGAGAAAGAAAATTTTAAAAAATAGCGGAGAAGCTATAGCTAAAGAAAGAGCAGTGTTGGTAATTTTTCAGAATTGAAGAAAGTTCTGCATCTTCAGATAAAAGTGCGTGCCCAAAATCAAGCAACTAAAATATATAAATTAATCCATTCTTGTTACACTGGCACAAACATCAAGGATAAAGAGGCAGTCTTAAAACCCACTGTAGTCTTTCCTACTAAAGAATGGCAAATAAAATATCAGCAGACCTCTCATCAACAACAACATGAAAACAGCAGATAGATCTACAAAGTACAGGTGAAAAACAGAAATTGTACTTATCCTAATTAGCATTCAATAAAGTGTAAAAATTTAAATATTTTAGGTGTTTCAAAGACTAAGAGAAATTACAATGCACAGACCATCACCGAAAGAATTATTTAAGGTTTTTTTTTTTCTTCAGTTAGAAACATTAGCAGGTACAGGCGGGGAGGGAGGGTCTCTGTAGTTTACTTGGGTTAGGCATATCCTATTTAATGTTTTATACCTTTTTTGAGTCTTGCCGTACTTAGTACTTGCTATATAGCGCTCCAAAAGATCCAGATGGATCTCAGTGCTTGTGATGTCTTAGTATCAAGACCTCTAATTATACACATTCATATAAAACACATACATTAGATAAGACAAGTGCCTCGGTTAGATAAATCCAACATATCATGGACAGGAGGGGAAGTGGATATTCAAAAATTTTTAATTTTTTTACAAGTTCCATGGGGGCAGGGATTTTTGCCAATTTATTCTTTTATTTTTTTTTTAAATTGACATGTAAAAGGACATCTTTTTAAGGAGAAAAAGTAAACCCAGAGGGAGAGCATGTGATATAAGAAACATGGAGCAAAGGAACCAATTAATGGATATAAGAGGGTGGTACATTTAGCTGGCTGTTTATTATAAAAAGGAACAACATTATGTGTGTGTAAAAATAAGTAAAACTAAAACTTTGGACAATAACAAAAAGATTTGAAAAGTGAAGAGTTGTGTAATAGTTTAAACTTGTTAAGGTCCATGTTGTCTTTAAAAGGAGATTAAAAAATGAATAACTTTAAGAGTTTTATAAATGAATATTTATAACTAATAGTGCATTTAAAAATTATATTTTTAAGGGCTTCCCTGGTGGCGCAGTGGTTGAGAGTCCGCCTGCCGATGCAGGGGACACGGGTTCGTGCCCCGGTCCGGGAAGATGCCACATGCCACAGAGCGGCTGGGCCCGTGAGCCATGGCCGCTGAGCCTGTGCGTCTGGAGCCTGTGCTCCGCAACAGGAGAGGCCACAACAGTGAGAGGCCCGCGTACCGCAAAAAAAAAAAGATAAAAAATAAATAAAAATTATATTTTTAAAGTTTAAAAATATTGGGAGAAAGCAAAGAGAAATACATTTGTAGCATCCAAGCTACAAGGATACAAAGGCTCAATAGAAAATATTATTAATTCAATATGGTAGGAAGGGAGAAAAGAAGAAGCAATGAAAACATAATAAACAAAAAATATAAAATACATATTTTTACATCAATAATTTTTAATAAATGTAAAATCTGTAATCTGATGAATTGTATAAAGTTAAAACCCAACTATAATCTATTTTCAAGAGAATATTTTAAGAGAAAAGCATATAGAACAACTAAATTAAAGCTGGAAAATGATATATCATTCTAATTTGTGAATCGTAATTTTATGTTACATCTTCTTTACCACAATAAAAAAGTGTACATCTCTATACCTCCATTTAAATAAAGTCAGGCACAGACACACACACACTCACACAAAAGGACAGGGCTTACTGGAAAAATAATGTTGAAGCAGACTACTCAAGTCTGTGTAACTTCATAGGCAATTAAGAGGGTGTAAAGAAGTCCAAATATGTCAGTAATCAAAAATAATGTAAATGGACTAAATTAGCAACTTAAAAATAGAGATTGTTATAGTGTATTTTAAAAATTTACAAATTCAACTCAATAAATGTTAAGCATTAACTAAATATGAATTTATGCTAATTCAGTAATCACCACTAAACATAAGGAAAGGTTGAAAAATATGTAATATTGATACTAAATTAAATGGATCAATGAGAAAAGATAATTAGGGAAATATTATACTCCTACACATCTACCAGGATGGCTAAAATTAAGAAGACTGATACTAAGGATTGCTGAAAAGGTAGAAAAACAAAGTGGTTGTATCAATAAGAGCTGATGCCTATATAACACTTTGAGACTGAATTTTGAGAGTTTACTTGCAACATGTATCAGTACTGCTAGTCAAAACACTCACCACAGTTCCAAGCCAAAATTTTATTGATAACAGCAAGGGTAGCAGTATCTGTTTCCTTGTCAAGAAAGTAAAAACAGGATTTCCCACCTTTCACAGGAGCAAAATGAGATAAGCACTTATCCTTTTTGATTGTTTATTGGTAAAATTGGATAATGCTAACAATTTAGGATTGTTTATCACAGATGGTTAAGATAGGTAGTGTTTCACTTTCTGTGACAAGGAAGTGACAGCTGTAGCAAGAAGTGACCCCATCATATTTGTTCAGGTAGTTAAACACAAGATACTGCCATTGAAAAGAAATGGAGTTTTATTTTCAGGGAGGACACAAACGTCGGTTGACCATGGAGATTTTTGCCATGTTTTACATTCTTTGTGAAAAGTGATAGGCCACTTTAAAAATCGTAGAGAAATATATTGATTAGAAGTAAATATATTATTATTTTAGCCATAATACTTTCATAATCAGGGTGATTTTATGAGTCACAAATAAATAGCAAATAATCAGTCTAATCACATTGGCTATTTAAGTGCTCAGTGACCAATTTAATCACACAAACAATGGCTGTGGTATTTGGTATTTAACATGAACAGAATGAATGAATCATCCACAACACAGTTAATTTTATCTTATATCAGTATTTATCTATCTATCTATCCAACTTTAAATGTGTTCTTTTTCTTTATTTTCTTTTTTTCTTTTGCGGTACCTGGGCCTCTCACTGCTGTGGCCTCTCCCGTTGCGGAGCACAGGCTCCGGACGCGCAGGCTCAGCGGCCATGGCTCACGGGCCCAGCCGCTCCGAGGCATGTGGGGTCTTCCCAGACCGGGGCACGAACCCGTGTGCCCTGCATCGGCAGGCGGACTCTCAGCCACTGCGCCACCAGGAAAGCCTTATCTATCCAACTTTAAAAGGTTGCTACTCCTTTCTCTATTGACAAAGTTAAACATAGTATCTTATGTGAGGGAGGAAGTTTTGTATTTTCTTTATATATTTTCATGTAACCTAGGATCTCAGTAATTGGCAGACACACTGAATACATGTTTATTATAGTAGTTGAACAAATTCTGTGTAATACTGTTTCTGACTAGTTTGTAGACAGTGCACCATGTAATGAAGAAAAATCTGTAAAATACAACAAACCCTTCTATCTCTTCTCTGTCATAACATATGATTCACACTTTGTATTAACGTACAGATTGAATAAGTTATTGGGAAATACTCTATCTTATTATAGAAGTCATCATTGTAGCTGGATGCAATTGAAAACCACACACCTAGTGGTGGACTTTGCTGGAATTTGGTGGCAACATAAATTTGTTGAATTAAGTAGAATTTACAAACTTGCCATACAGATTAACGATAGAAATTTATGAAGCAACAGAAAAACAGAAAACTGTGTCACACAGACATTTAGATTCTGTTAGTTAGCAAGCAATACACTACAAAATTCCCTGATTTCTGTAAATTAGTTGCTCTCCTTTTTCTGAAAGATTAGGATATTTTATCTGCATCTTGGCTTTACATACAGCACTTAATTCTTGTCAAGTTCGTTGTCGAGTTAGAAAATATCTAAAGAAATGAATAGTTGCAGAGAATCCTGTTGCCTAAATAGCACTCATATAAGGAAATTATCTAAATATAGTTTTGATATCATGGGGGATGCATCACAATCCTGTCTGTGAATTTGAGAGGTGAAAGGCACCAACAAAGCCATCTGAAGAAGAATAAGAACATTGTTTCCAGCCTTTCATTCTTTGCCCTGTATGTATGTAATATTGCTGCAGTTGAAACGTTGTAAAACAGAACTGATCAAGACTGTTATTGCATAAGGTGGTTTGTCCAAGAAAAACATGATGGTTTGTTATCTTAGCCATGAAAATTACTTACATAGTGAATTGCCCATCTGCGCAGGCTCGGAATACGAACAATACAAACGTCACATTTGAACTGATTTTACCATTTTATGAGTTTTCCGGTAAACCATTCATAAAATCAATTTCTGCGGTTGATCTCAGTCACTGGGTTTCCTGAACATTTTTCTTAGGAAGAAAGCTTTCTACTTTTTTCTTTATTGCACTGTTCACAGAGGAGTAAGCTTGACCTTAAACAGACTAAGGACCTAATCATCACATTATCCACTGTATGTGGGACATGGGTCAGAAGGTTAGCTGGATGCTATGCACAGTGCACTGGGCAATTGCCCAAGTCCCTGGTGCTGCTGCTTTCTTTATGCTGAAAGGAAGGATTCTGAGTGGAAAAAAAGACAGACTACTATGGGCTCTAATTTAAGAATTCTAAGAAATCCATTAAGGTCCACTATTTCTAGAATCATTGAGATAGATGTTATGAAAACTTAATTTTCTTTATGCATTTCTTGCTTATTCATTATGACACGTTCAGAACAGGCAAATATAGAGAGGCAGAATGTTGATTATGCTTGCTAAGGTTGGGAGTGATAGAGGATTGGGGGATAATAGCTAAATTGTACAGTGTATTTGAGGTGATGAAAATGTCCTAAAATTGATTGCAATGATGGTTGACAGTTCTGTGACTGTGTTAAAAACCATTAAACTAGACATATTAAATGAGTGAATTATATGTTATATGAATTATACCTCAAAAACATAAATAATAACTTCTCTCCAAGCACATGGCATAAAATATTGTTTAATCTAGTAAATATTGTTTAATCTAGTAACATATAATTAATATATGTTGAGTGCTTAATATGTCCCAGATATATTAATATATCCTAAATGCAATACATCTATTTAATGCTTTTCATGTATTATCTCATTTAATATTCATAACAACACCATGATGTTAGTGAACTATTATTATTATTCTCATTTTATTGATATGAAAATTGGGACACAGAGGAGTGAAATAACTTTGACAAGAATACACAACTAAATTAGGTATCTCCTCTTGGGTGGAAAGTAGCAAGTCTAATAAATTGGAACATACTATAGTGATAGTAATCTGGAAACACAGTTCAGTTTTTAACACTCTCCTAAAGCACAGAGCAAGAGCTTCTGTGTACTCCATCTTTTCCCAGGTTACAAAATTTCATTTAAACCTTGCAGAGAAAAATGGATCCAAATAATAACACTGGTACCTGAAAAACACACCTGTAAAGCACCTCTAAAACAGCTCCTACATTTATTTTTATAAGTCACAAATTCTGTGTATTTGTTCATAAATGCACTTTCAAACTTGATTTTGTTCATCAAAGAAACAATTGTATGAACAGCAGACTTAACTGCTCAAGCAGAGTTTTTTATGTGGTATGTGGTTATGTACATAAGAACATGAAAAAAATATATGATGCATAATTTCAAGAGTAGCAAATAAAAATGAAAGGTGATAAAATTAGGTACTGACAGACAAATTAATTTATTAATTTATAAAATGAGTCATTTATCCTGTGCTAATCTAGGTTTTATAGTTGCAATTTAAACTTTCGAGTGAGCTTTAAAAATAGATTTATTAAAGGATGCAAGAAGTAAACACAAACATCCATGGGGAGGAAATGAAATCCAACTAAATTCTGAACTGAAAAGTCATAAATCAAAGTTTCTTTCTCAATCTTCATCTAGCTCTCCATCTTTTATCCTCCATTTATCTGCTTCTTGAAGTAACTCTCCTTCCATATGTCCAAATGTGCCAGTCCCAATTTTATTTTATATCATAAGCTCTAAACACTGGTTAACTATAAACTGTGTCTTTTAATTCTGAGTCTTGAAAGAAGGAATCTGACAAGTCATTGCTTAGCCAATGGATTGTCTAACTTTGGATCGAATTTCGTATATTCCATGGCTGAGGGTACAGAATCCTGTACCATTGGCCCTCTGTCCTGTGGGTTCCATATCTGAAGGTTCAACCAACTGCAGATCAAAAATATTTGAAAAAAATTCCAGAAAGTTCCAAAATGCAAAACTTGAATTTGCCATGTAACACTATTTACATAACATTTACAGTGTATTTGCAACTATTTTCATAGTATTTACGTTGTATTAGATACTATAAATAATCTAGAGATAATTTGAAACACACAGGAAGATATGCATAGTTTATATGCAAATACTATGCCATTTTATAAAAGGGACTTGAGCGTCTGAGGATTTTGATATCTGCAGCAATCCTGGAACCAATCCCCCGAGGATATCAAGGGACAACTGTAGTATGTAAATGTGCCCCTCCGAAGGTCTACAGACAGAGCAAGTTTCTAGAAGCTTCCCTGGGATGGGCATAAATGAAAGATTTGAGAAAATACACCTTTACCTTTTTGTCTAAATTTGCAGCCCAGAAGACTCAGAAGGCCATATTTCCAGAAGTGTCTTAGCTTTTTGTTCTTTATTACAGGTTATGTCTAAAGAAAGAAAGTTAATATTTTCTTATCCGAACTATTAGTTCTTATCCAAACTATTGCCAAATATTAACCCTGATATAAAATGTTACCTCAGACCTAAAATTTATGTGTGGGAAAATATAGTTCCCCTTAAACAAGCAATAAAATGAAAATTCAAAAAGAGGAAAAATTACTAGTACCATTGCCAGACAGCTTTTTACATATTAGAACAAATTATTACAATGTGCCTATTATAGGAAAATGACAGCAATAGTAACAAAGTGTTAATGAAGACTGGAACCTGTCATGGTTTCCTGTGCTGTACACTTGTTTTTCTCCAATATGGGGTTAGTCATGGCACAAGTTTTCAAAGTCTTAAAAAAAACTTCCAAAACAATAACTCACAAGAATTATAATAGCAACCTTTGGCATTAACAAAAATATTGTATTTTGTTGATTTATCATATGAAGATGTGCCACACTCTTCATCCTACAAACACATAGCTAGCTGGTGTATTCAAAGTCATTTAGTTTGCTTTTGTATTTGAGGAAGACTACTACATTGGTGAATACTCAAATGTTAGAGAAAGTTCTTTACTATTAAGATAATAAAGTACTTTACAATTAACAAATGTGACAGTAACTACAGCCTTTTTGGCAAGAATTTATATTCTGTAAATGAAATATTTAACCTTTATCATAGTCTACTCCAATCATGTCTTAGGTACTGACAAGATTGGAAGGTACTGATGTTCCTTGCAGAGAGCAGCTAGGATAAACAGACCAGGGTTCTAGAATGAGAAATTGTGAAGAGAAAGAGTAAGGGCTACTAAATAAATATTTTTAAAAGGTGATTACCTTTCCAAATTGACATACTGTCTGGATCACTAGAAATACAAACTCTAACAGCTGTTTTCCAGACATGCACAGCTGTTAGGAATGTGTGGGACTATCAATTTTGGGTTTCTGTAAGGCAATCTAGAAACATCCTTAACTGCTAAGCCAACCCCTAAAAAAGTGTTTGTTTTTTTTTTTAATTGTTTGCTTATCCTTACCCAGTGTAGGAAAGTTTCAGAATTTTTGAGTAATTGTCATTTATATAATGAATACAGCTAAGTCCTTATGTATAACCCAAAATGACTCAGTTCATTTATTTAAAAGTATTTGAATTTAATAAGAACATTTGCCTGTAGACTGAATGGTTCTACATAATGCCACATAATTTGTTTAATCTTTTTCATTTTTAAGTTGGTAGCTTTGGCATTTCGTAGACTGACAAAGGTGCAGAGTTGCTTTTAGATACCACTAACAAGTTGATGTTCATTAGATGGGGAGAAAGACCGTAAATGAAAAAGTTTGAAGTATCGTTATTTTTAATATTTGAAATGTCATCTAGCTCTAAGAAAATTCTTTAAGAAATTATTTGAGGTCCTAAAAGAAATCTATTAGTGGGGCTTCCCTGGTGGCGCAGTGGTTGAGAATCCGCCTGCTAATGCAAGGGTCATGGGTTCGAGCCCTGGTCTGGGAAGATCCCACACGCCGCGGAGCAACTAGGCCCGTGAGCCACAACTACTGAGCCTGCGCATCTGGAGCCTGTGCTGCGCAACAAGAGAGGCTGTGATAGTGAGAGGCCCGTGCACCACGATGAAGAGTGGCCCCTGCTCGCCGCAACTAGAGAAAGCCCTCGCACAGAAACCAAGACCCAGCACAGCCAAAAATAAATAAATTAATAATCTATTAGTGCCAGGAAGTATCTTGTCCACTCTTCTTCTGGGAAACAAGAAAAAATAGTGTTTACTAGCTGAGGAAATACAGAACAAGAACAGGAATCAATGGACGTTTCCTATTTTTCTTGCCCTGTTTATTTGAGACACTCAGGTATTTTAGACAAGTTGGAGAAGAAATGTTTTATAAGGTTTTTCTTACAGATAGGGTCCTAGCCCTTAATAGTTTTCATGTAGTTAGAAAGTAAGAGAGTATGTTTCTGATAATGGACTCCTCACGGTTCTT
This sequence comes from Lipotes vexillifer, assembly GCF_000442215.2. Lineage (NCBI taxonomy): Eukaryota > Metazoa > Chordata > Mammalia > Artiodactyla > Lipotidae > Lipotes > Lipotes vexillifer. The sequence continues at coordinate 287,304 of NW_006791919.1, read as the reverse complement.
CCTTGGGCAACAGGATGAGGTGGGAGGTCATAGATTTGAGTGGAGGAATTCAGGCTTCAACAACAAACAGACCTTGGTTCAAATCCCGTTTTCACTACGTGTTAACTATATGTTCTTGGAAAGTTACTTGCCTGCTTCCATGAGTCTCTGTATCTTATTATAAAATCATGGGGGGCTTCCCTGGTGGCGTAGTGGTTGAGAGTCCGCCTGCCGATGCAGGGGACACGGGTTCGTGCCCCGGTCCGGGAAGATCCCACATGCCGCAGAGCGGCTGGGCCCGTGAGCCATGGCCGCTGAGGCTGCACGTCCGGAGCCTGTGCTCCGCAACGGGAGAGGCCACAACAGTGAGAGGCCAGCGGACTGCAAAAAAAAAAAAAAAAAAAAAAAATAATCATGGGACTGTAGACCAACTTTATAGGACTATTGTGATGATTATATGACAACATGCAGGTAGACTCAACATGTGTCGATGCTGAATACAAATAATTTCCTTATCCTTATCTCTACAGAAGAAATGGGACAGAAACCTTCTCACATTGTAATCACTTTGGGGGCAAAAGAGCAATCGTACTTTTCTATCCTTTAGAGTTTCACTTCGTACTTTATTCACAATCTGTATCTATGGATAAAATTAAATTAGATCCACTCCTTATATTAAGCACAAAATTATTAATAGGACAATGTATATTAGTATTCTTCTGGAACCTAAGGCCCAAGAAGATGCAAATAAGAGTCAAGAAGCATTTTAAAACCATAAAATTAAAACTACAATTTGAATTGTTAGCACTTAAAGCAAATTAATTGATCAAAGTCTGTGCCATCCTGGCCTTTTTGTGTTTCCATAATATTAAAGACATTTGATTCTATAAATCATTGTGACCTTGATAAATTACTCAGACTCTAATTTTTAATTTCTGCCTTTATAAAACAAAAGGATTTAACTGTCAATTAGATGATGTCCAAACTACCTTTGATTAAAAAGTATGATAATTGTGGGACCTATAAACACTAAAATTTTTTCTGTAATACTTGGTTCTCTCATGCTGTCCATACAGTATTTTTCTGGACTTGATTTTTCTTTCAATTTTATGTTCATAAGGTTTATCAATGTGATGTCTGTGGTTTTATGTCATTCATCTTCACTGCTATATTATTATAGTAGTAATATTTTATTACTCATATAATATTATTTTATTATTCACAATATAATATTTTATTATGAATATACTAAAATTTATATATGCTGCCTTCTGTAGATTACACATTTAGACCTACACGTATTTTCATAATAATTGAGATCAAACTATATCCGTAGTTGATATTACTTTTTACTACTTACATTTTAAGATCATTCTGCATGTTAATTAAAAACTCCTTGTGAAAAGAATTTTGACTATATGACTTTTGTTTATGTATCATAATTTCCTTATGCCATTCTTTTATGATAGAACTTGATTTTCCTCCAGTTTTCCCTGATAAGAGTAACATCATGAATATCTTCACATTAAAAACTGTTCTTTAATGCTTCATTTTATATTATTTCCTAAGGAAAGATTCTCAGAAATAGAAATATTGGTTCAAAGGGAATAAGTGTCTTTATGACATTTTAATACTTATTGCAGATTGCTTTTATGAGATTGAACTATATTTTACTTCTACAAATTCTATATGAAAATAGCTTTTGACTGCATCCTCTTGTCCTTGGGTATTTTCAGAAACAAACAAATAAAAGGCAAAAAAAACTTTGCCAATTTGTTAGGCAAAGATTTGTATTATATTGTTTTCATTTGCATTAGTAAAATGGATGGTAATTCATTATTTGTTTTCTTCTCTTTTATAAAGTGTCTGTTTATATAATTTGCCCATTTAATCCACTGCACACTTCTTTTTTTTGTTTTTTAATTTTAAAAAGGAGGCAGGACTACTATTCTTCAGTGACTCATTTGATCATGCAGATGGTGCCAACCATAAAATGGTTTGTTTTCTGAACTGAATTGATTACTTTCTTGTGAAAGAACCCAGGGAAATGAATTCTAAGTGATGTGGCTTGTCCAATTCCCAGCAGCATAATGATTTCAGTAGAAAGAGTTATTTTTGGTGATGGAGTTTTCAGAAGAAAATATTTATATATCTCTGAAAAGTCAGTTTTCACATGCAAATTTACTCTTCTGCATTATATAAAGAGTCCAGTTGTGGAACTGCCTCATATTTTTTCATCACTGACATTTCAATATCCTTTTATCTCTTTCTAATCTCTTTTTCTGTTTTACTCAGCTCATGCAAACCAACAAATATTGGACCCAGACCAAATTTCTAAAGATGTTTACTAAACTTTTTTCCCCCTCTTACAAATGAATAAGCATTGCTTTCAAAAACCCAAGTATATGAATTAGATCTTAGCATTACATCCGTGACACTCACTTTTCTTTTCTAATGACTTCTCTCATCTTACTACACATTTTAAATTACTCCCATTTCTACTCACTCAGTGCAATGATCTCTTTCTAATCATAATTAGTTTTACTACAGATACTCATTAACAAATAGAGGTTTTAAGCATGTTCAAACAGATGATAAATTTCAGTATTTTATTGATGTTTAGTTCAAGGATGTTGAAGTCAAACCATTCTGGTTTAAAATCCCTTTAAAAAGTAGTAAAACTTTTATGCTGTGTAATCTACTATTTGTATAACACTGGACACTTCTCTGAGCTATAGCATTGTGAGGATTCAATGACATACTTAGAAGAATTGTTTTGCACAGTGGATGGCAGAGAGGAAGCACCCACTCACTGGTTGCTATCATAAGTTACCTAAACAATTTTAGTATCTTTTGTTTGCCATCATTTGGGGAGGGGACCAAAAACCCCCACACTTTATAAAATCAAACAAAAAACCAAAAAACTCCAAACAACAAATTGTTTATTTAAAGAAATATGTGCAAATTTTAGTTGTTAGATTAGTGGAATACCTTCTGGATATTTATATTTCTGGTTTGTCATTAGGGTAAACCCTAAGGCAATGGTTTCCAACCTGTGTTTCATAGAGTTTGAAGATTCTGCAGACTTCACTTAGGGGTTCATAGCAGCAGAGACCAAATGGGTAGGAGTCCATCCCTCCTCTGCCAGAGCAGCTCCACTTTTATCTTTTTTTTATGTAGAGAGAGTATTTTGTTTTTTGTAGGAGGCTGCTATTTTGCTTCTAGATGTCAAAACTTCTCTGAGATTGGTCTCTCAACACTCTGAGTCTATCAGATACTTTGGAAAATGGGCAGGAGAAGAAACACAATTTGTGGGTCCCATGCAAAATGAAAATGCAGAGCCCTTTGCTGGAAAATTATTAGGATGTTAAGACAGTGACTGCAGGCTCTTGAAGTCTGGGGCTTTTCTAAGTGTACAACCCCATACAGTTATACAGGTAGCGCACCCATGAAGCCATCCCTGAAGATGGGACAGAAAGAGGCCCAGGCAGACACATCTGTATAGGATTCTACTGCTGGGGCTGGGACAAAGGCCACAGGAAGGGAAGGAAGCAGCATGTTGCCAAATGCTCCTCCAAATCTGAGGGTTCCTCTTCCCCACTTCTGCCACCAGGACTGCTGAGCTTCTTAGCCACTGACTAACATGCTGACATCATTTTCAGGAATCACACCACCATAACCCTGTTCTGATGGAAAACAACGAAAAAGTAAATCAGCTCTAACATGTCAAACTAGGAGAAATGGAAAGTATTTGAATAGCTCTTTGTAGGTTACAAATATTCTTAAAGTACCCTCTGCTTCATTAAAAAGACTAATAGGGATTCCCTGGTTATGCAGTGGTAGAGAGTCCGCCTGCTGATGCAGGGGTCGCAGGTTCGGGCCCCGGTCCGGGAAGATCTCACATGCCGCAGAGCGGCAGGGCCCGTGAGCTATGGCCACTGAGCCTGCGCATCTGGAGCCTGTGCTCCGCAATGGGAGAGGCCACAACAGTGAGAGGCCCGTGTAAAAAACAAACAAGCAAACAAAAAAAGAGTAATAAAACATTTAAAAATATCCATTTCAAACTGGGCAGATTGACTCTGGGAGGTATCCAACCCCTAGTAGAAAGAATCATTTGAGCATGAGTTTTTTCCTTTTTTTTTAATACAGGCAGAGCCATAAGTCTTGTGTATTTCATTGGACTGATAGCCCAGCAATGTCAGAGCTATAGCCATAATGATGCAGAGCACATGTGATGGTGTTTAAACTTTATGTGTCTCTACTTTAACTTGAGACAAAAGCTCTTGTGGCAAAACAAAACAGACAAACACAAAAATGTTTCTTTCCTAGACAAGCGTTCATTTTTCAGCCTCTTTCTCCTGGATCTATTTCAAGGATGACATATCTGAAAGATTTTCAGATTCCACTACCTATGAGCTTTGATTTAGTAGGCTTACTCTTCAGGATATCAGGCTGCCAGATGTCAGATCCTGCCAATTTCTCTTTGATAGGCTATTCCCTTGCAATGTGGAAGCTGTATTGTAAAGAGTCTTTTTTTGTCGGGGGACTCTTATAAAAACAATACAAAATTAAAACAGTAACCCCTTGAAATCTGTTAGAGAGGTACAGCAAATACAACATCTGACATAAGGTCCAAACTTCCTTCTTTACTGATTTAGATGCTGTGTTGATCTGCCCAGATCTCCCCTTGGGACCGAGGCATTCATTCCCCAGCCGCAGGAAGGATGTCCGCTCAAGGCTTGCATCTGAGTTCCTCCCTGGGAGTTGCCCTGGTCTAGGAGGACCACCTTCCCAGGTCACCCTGCCTTTGATGACTGGCAGACACAGAGTATAAAGGCTGATCCTCTCATCCCAGCTGAGAACACCTGTGAAGGCTATGCCAGCTTGAGGGCTTCCTGTGGAGTTCAATGAGGCTTTTGTTGTAGTTGTATCACAGACTTCTCCCTCAACCCAGTCCAGTCCTGCTTTCCCCTTGGTCCCACAGGTGTTAATCCCAATAGCAGGACCAACTACATAATTTGTGGCACCCAGTGCAAAATGAAAATTCCTCCCCTTGGTCAAACAGCAGGAAAACAGTTCCATTAAATGTACTAAAATATAAAGCTTTTACCTTTTTTCCATGGTCTCTCTCTACTTGTCTGTTTAATTTGCTGCTTGATGTTATTCTAAGTAAAAAAAATTAAACATTTTAATTATTACAGTGAATTTTACCATTCATTTTATATTGTACAATGTCTGTTTTAAATGCAAACATAAGAGCATTTAAATCACATGTAGAATCACTGAAATTACACAATTCAATTTTTTATTCCTCATGCATATATTCTAGTCATCTCTTCCTTTATGATCCCTTTGTATCTTTATGTCTTCTATGCAAGGACTTTGTCCCACCATTACATAGGACAAAGTAAAGGCATAATTTTGACAGTCATGGGACGGGAGGTATGGAAAGCTCACTAATATATTGTTCTGGAAAGTATTTTTTATCAATATTTCTTTCTTAAATTTTTATTAGCTATGATTCCATAGTAAGAAAACATTCCCCAAAGAAGAGAAATGTTGGTTTCCCTTTAGAAATTCCATGACAGGACATGCTTTTTGATTGAGCATAATATTTAGGTAATGTGATCAGTAATGCAAGCAGCATGCCTTCATATCAAAGTAATTCAATTTGGAGAATAAGAATTTTAATTATTTATGGGTTAGATAAATGAGACTGGAACCTATTCTTTAGGAGGTAACATACATCTTTGAGAATTTCTTTTACAAGTCTCAAAACTAATGAGCTATATACATTTGTCACCAATTATATGAATCAGAAATTTATGAGAGTTTTCACAGTTTCAGTGCTACATAATTTATTTCCAAGGCATATTCTTAGTAGTCTATATGACTTCTATTATACTTCATTAATGGAAAATAGAAATATGTTTATTAAAAGCATGACCATAACAACTTTAGTGGAAATAAAATATATGAATATAATCTTTTGAGAAATATTTTGTTATATTATTTGGAAGGACGTATTGATATTCCACTATTTAATTATGCTAAGAAAGAAAGTATAATAATTCTCTGTTTATAGATCACTACTACTTATTACTGAATTAATTAATTAAGGTCATATTTATATGCTTTGTTTTTACTAAGTTCAGGAGAGATATTATATTTGAGTTTTTCTCTAAAGTAAAAAATATTCTTCATTTTACTGGTCAAAAAAGGGAATCCTTTTAAGAGGTATTTCACAACTAGTGCACACATATCTCTTGGAAGGAGACAAGCCTAAACACACTAACCCTTTAGCACTGTTTTTGATCTTCCCCATTGTGCTTGAATTTCAATGACAGTTTTCACCACCCAAGTAGAGTCTTATTATCTTTCTCACTGGAATCGCAATTGGGATCTTAATTACCTTAGTCATAGATGTTTGCTTTCTATTTAGAAACATCTACACCGTTTGTCTGGCTTTAACATATACAAAGGAAATTTTTCAGGAGATGGTTTTTCAATTTTAATCTAATGCTTTCTTCAGCAGGCAGCTTTGTTTAGAGGTTCTTAGTATGGTATCATTGCTCTTTTCAGAGCATTAACTCTGTTTATTCTTTCTGATTTCTAAAGTTACCTATTGCCTTAAGTCATAGCACCTTAATATAGTAGGGGACCCTGAGGACAAGGTTACTGCAGGAGAATAGGAATATAATATTATCCAAAATCTATCCGCTTTCCTATCTTTGATAAATCTTAGGCCTTAAGCTACCCATCATTACAAAAACAGACCTACTTATGGATGGGGAAATAGGACCAAATTCAAACCTTTATTAATGGACTTATAGAAAAGTACATTTGAAAGTTCTCATTTGGAGTAGGCCACAAATGAATCAAATAAATTATTTCAGGGTGCTTTGAAGTCATCAGGCCATGAAAGTTTTGATTCAGTGTCATGTGGAAGACCATGTTTAGTGCCAGACGCAACAAGAGGAGGAAGAGGACAATGGGCCAGAACAAAAAGCTGGGATCAGCAGATGGAGCAGAGCTATAAAGTATATCTTATCTGTATCTATACCTATAAGGATAGATACAGTTGAGATATACTTTATAGACATTGATATATGTATATCAATGTCTATGTTTATACCTAAAGTCATTACCATGGACAACAATAAATATAGAATAAGAGGTTGGTAAATATTATGCATAAATAGAGCCAATCCAAGGTAGGGGATATCTAATCAGACATGAGGTGTTTGAAACCAGCAAGCCAGCTTTACTTCCCTCAATCAGCGAGAGGACAGAAGCAGAGTGTGGGCATAAACAAAATTTTGTACTGGGCATGAAAGAATAGAGGATGGTAAAGTGAAGATAAGAATAAGATTTTACATTCAATATAGGTAAAACATTTTATTAAAAGTATAATCAGAGTTGGATTATTTCTATTATTTTAGGAGCTACCTACTTCTGGTTATTAGTAACTCATTTGGCAAGTGTGTGCCAGTACTGTAAGGCATTCTCCATGTGAGGTGTACTCTAAGATTTAGGATATCCAAGACGAGATGGCCACACAGTTCCAACATATGGAAATATGACAAATCTTGTTTGTTAACTCAATAAGAGTTAATAAACCTAACGGTCCCAAGTGGCCTTACATTACCCTCTGAATTTGGAACAGGCCACCAAACCTTCTTTAATAAATTTAATCAATTTTGTAATGGGAAAGTTTCTGCACACAAGATATAAAATGTTTGCAATGCATTGACCTCTATTTAGAAATAGACAGCAATTGATACATATTTGAATGAAGCTTTAGAAATTGAAATTTATTTAATTTGATTCTGTCAATACTTGTTAAAAAAAGAAATAGTGATAATACTATCTCCATTTTGTAGATAAATGAATGTTTCAAAGATCACATACCCAATAAATTTCCTATGCCTAATGTAGAAGAAAGCCAAGAATAATTACGAGAAGTACGTCTTCTGATCACTGGCTAAATAATACTAAAGCAAACTTACATTCACTAAAGCTACCAGATTCCAGTCACGCACCTTTTCCTTACTACTTACCTGATTTTGTTTTTGTTTAATTAAACCTATATAGAATACATGTAGCGTACTATTTAATTTTCTTAAAATAGAACATCAATGGTATCCATTCCATTGGTAGTATGGAAGTAAGGGAACTCTCTGGATCAGCAAACATTTTTTTTTTGCGGTACGCTGGCCTCTCACTGTTGTGGCCTCTCCCGTTGCGGAGCAACAGGCTCCGGACGCGCAGGCTCAGCGGCCATGGCTCACGGGCACAGACGCTCCGCCGAATGTGGGATCCTCCCGGACCAGGGCACAAACCTATGTCCCCCGCATCGGTAGGCGGACTCTCAACCACTGCGCCACCAGGGAAGCCCCCCCAGCAAATTTTTAATACTGTAAAGGGCCAGAGACAAAATAGTATGGGTTTTGTTGACCACATGATCTCTGTCACAACTACTCAACTCTGAATAGGCAATGTATAAACAAATGGGCATGGCTGTCTTCCAATAACATTTATTTACCAAAACAGACCTTTGCTTTAGATGGTGAGGTGAGCAGTTTTTCTTACTGACTGTCAAAATACCTAAATGGTCCCCAAAGCAAAGGAAACTCTAGCCTACTACTTACATACTTTAGGAATGATTTTAATGTCCTATACCTATATTCAGCAGTTTCTACCCAGAAATCAAGAACTCTGCATGGAAAAATAAGACTGAAAAATAAAGAGTGAAATCAGATCACATACATCAAGAAGTGAAAAATATTTCCAAGATGACTTATGAAATTTTATATATACACTTACAGTATATCTTTTTTTAACCATTATATTATTATCTGAATTTAGTGTCATTTTAATGGAGACAATGGAATTTCTAGGAAAATATTTTGGAGTAATGTACATGAGTAGTTAAAAATGTTTCTGGAATAATATATTAAAATTTTATAAATAGAGAGAGTAAACTTAAGCTTAGATGTTGGCAAATTCTAATGATAGATCAATTTTTTAAAATGTTTTCATGAAATATATGAGTGTGCTTACAATCTAAAGATTAGTTTATTTTAAATTTGATTTTATTATTCTATTTGTCATATTTATCAAAGATTATCAATTTTTGAGAAATACTTTAATTCAGAGATTTTAGTTAAACTTTTTGAACTTATGTAACTTTCTTTGAGGTCATCATCAAGGTTATTTTTCTTAGGTGTATCTGAACTATAAAGCTGGAAAAAGTTGATGCAATTTGGAAATGAATCACATTTGCCTCCAGATATTATCATGACAGAAAGGCATGTCCAGGAAAATTGGAGAGTATACGTATTCCATTGAGATTTTCTACATTCATATAAAAGCTAAGATACTTTGAGTACCTTAAGTAGCTTTCTACTTTGCCTAATTGATAATATTACCTCTAATAATATACTAAAAATTCATATACATAATTCAATAATTTATATAGAATCCAGTAAAGTGTATTTATATCTTATAGTGAGAAAATCTAGGAAATCATGATTCCTACACACATATACATATCTAATTTTTTAACAGGGCCTTTTCTTCTTTTATCAACATATGTAAAAGAACATGCAATATACTTACTAATATTTTTTTTTTTTGCGGTACGCGGGCCTCTCACTGCCGCGGCCTCCCCAGCTGCGGAGCACAGGCTCCGGACGCGCAGGCTCAGCGGCCATGGCTCACGGGCCCGGCCGCTCCGCGGCACGTGGGATCCTCCCGGACCGGGGCACGAACCCGCGTGCCCTGCATCGGCAGGCGGACTCCCAACCACTGCGCCACCAGGGAAGCCCACTTACTAATATTTTTATTTATATATTTTTCTGATTTTAAATGAATTTGTGCACATTTAAAATGTTTTGAATAATATGAAAAGGAAAATAATTATTTAAAATTTGTCTATAATCTCATTGTAGGGTATACATTGTTTTTTGCTTGGTTGGTTTGCTGCCCAGTAGCCAGTCTTCTCTAACAGCTCAATGATTTTTTTTATAGGAAATCATGATTTCCCATTTGTCATTTCATATGGTGGAGGAGCAAGCATTTGACCTAGCCTAAACTAATCAAATTTATTCTTTTCCCACAGCCACACCGACTGGTTCAATATTAAGCAAGTGACCCAATTGGAATGAGGAGGAATCAAGCTCAGGACTGTTGTTGGAAATATTGGGAAATAGAAGTGCTTTTTTTTTTTTTTGATTGGTGTCCATTAACAATTAGGACGCAATCTTGTGGTATGGGGCCAATATGTAGAGTTTGAGAATGAAGTCAAGAGAAGAAGAGAGGGAACTGTGCATTGAAGACATAATGGAAATTTTCAGTTATATCAGCTAATAAAGCCCACCCTCCCTCACCCAATTAACTTTTCAATTGTTTGTTTTTTGCTTAAGCAAGTTTGAGATTGTTTTTGTCACTTACAACTGAAAGTGTCCTGCCTAGTATACCCAGTATCTACAGATGATTACTAGACACAGTTTATTTTCTTTCCTTTAAGTGTTTACAGATAAATATATAGATACATTTATCATTATAATTTTTTACCAAATTATAATTTAAGACAATTAAACAAATTACATGACTTTATTTTATCTTATATAGCTTTAATTAAACAATATGGTATATTGACAGAAAAAGGTAAATTCTCAAAGAACTTTTTGTTACTAGAAGAAAAAACTATCAATCTATCTTTCAATTTAATACAAGAAAGACAAGAAAAAAATAAAACATAGAACAATACATATAAAACACAGTAAAGAACAAGGCAATATAATAATCAATGAAGAAGGTGGAAAAAGACAAAACATATCAATGGTAAAATAATATAAATGGCTTAACATTTCTCATCAAAGGGAAACACTTCATAATAGAGACATTTCATTTTATTAGTTTGAAAAAAATTTTAAATATCATCGTTGTTAGAGGTTCCATAACTTTATCATTCTTGTGCTACTAGATGGAATTCAAATTGTTTTAACCTTTCCAGAGGACATTTGGTGAAGAATATTGTGATCTAGAGGTTTGACATGTTTCATTTTAGATCTCATTCTCCTTTTTTTCTGAACTTGGGAACAACTTTTTAAGGTTATACTCTATACTATAGATTTAATTTTGGTTGTATCATTTCTAACCTTTACGAACATGGGTCCTGTATCCAAAGTGCAGAACTCTGAAGGGCAAAGAATATTTAATATGTAATTTTATGCCCACAAAAACTATAAAATGGCTTTCATGTAAATATATTGTGGATAACTTTATTTTGATGCTAATATTTTAGACACACATGATTTATGTAAATAAAATATATTAGCCCATTATCTTAAATAACTCATTGATAAAATGCTCTTTTTTTACTCAAGACAAAAATCACATATATCAGTTGGTTTGAGATGTGCCATTTTCAGAATAAAGTTAAATAAACCACCATTTTAATTTGTGTGATGTTTATGTGAACTTAGTAGAAAATTTTAGCATTGGAAATTAGAAAAATAATAATAGTTACTTTATTTTGAATCATCATGTGTAAGACAATCTACTAAAAGACATATGCTTTCTCACTTAACTTTCTCATTGGTAGATGTAATTATCATTGTGTTGGGTTGCAACCTTGGGAGCTTCCCCAAGTGAGATCTGAAGCTGGCCCCCCAACACAGAAGGCAGGGAAGAGACTAAAGAAAGAGGCAGACAAACCACTCTGGATTGGTAGGTGGAAGGTTTAATAAGCCAGGGAACGTACCTATGAGGCTTGTCTTGGGCAGCTGTAAGACAAGTAGATCTCCTTCCCCACCTGCTTTGTATCAGGATTGCCTGACATTAACTACTATGTTAATCTGCCTCAGACAAAGTAAAATTTAGCTAATTATTAACAAATAAATAGGGGGCAATAAAATAGAAACAGAGGTAAGGAGCAAAGGAAGGGTAGTCCAGGTAGAATAAATATCATATGGTTATAAAGATGTATTATTAAAGTAGCGAACTTCTAGCCTTCCCACAGAAGTGCGTGATAAATTAACAGGAGTATATATATATATAGATCAACATCACTCTTTGAGAACAGAAAATATTATTATGGTGTTGGAAATACAATTAAGAGTAGGTTAATCATTTGAATAAAACGTTAATTGCTGTCTATTACATTAATATCATAAAACTTCTTTAAATTAGATATGGAAAATTTAAACAGCTCCTCAAATATCTCCCTCCACAAAAGAGGGTAAATATTGACTAAAACAAAATGTGATGTTTAGTTCACCTCACTCGTTTAACATTTTAAACTACTCAATGTGCATTTTTTGTGTTATTTGTAGCTCTGGAAATGATATTTGTATTTTATAGAATCCATTAAACATCTATATCTGTGCCTTCTAATATAGTAGCCTCTAGCCATGTATGGCTGCTGGACATTTGTAATGTGACTGGTTAAACCAGTTCAATGTGACCAGGAACATAATTTTGAATTTTACATAGTTTTAATAAATTGAAATGTAAAAAATGAAGCAGTAAAAAATATTCATCCATTAAAATCAGCGTTATTGTTTCGGTAAGACTACATGGCACTTTAACCTTTGCAAGACATAAAACATTATTATTGTGTGTACATTGGGTATGTACTTCATTTTTAGTATTACACATAAACACATAGCTGATCTAGTTGGTGTTAACAGATTGTTTGAATGATTATTTCTACACAGTGATGGAACACTGTAATATATTTAATTGAACATTTTATGCAGAGTTATAGTGATACCTAAGTATATCATAATTCTTTAAAAAATGGAAATACTTATTATCTTAATTATAATATATTGAATTTTTAAATAATTAAAAAATTAATTTAGAATAAGTATGCACTACTGATGCAGAATCAAGTGGAGATGTAGAAACTATATAGTTATAGCTAGAAAACATCAATGGAAAAGAGACTAGTAGAAGGTATTGTTATGGAATTGGTCGACAGGATCCACGCTGGGGTCCTAGCCTGTGCGGCGTGCAAGACCCCTTGTCTCTGCCACAGGGGTTCTTTTTCCAATCAGATTCATGTAGCCAATAACAAAACCAGTGCTGAGACTGGAACAGCACAAGCTTTATTCGATGGCCAAAGTATGGAGAAGTGGAAACCTAGCTCACAAATCAACTTCTCAACCCAATTCAGGCAGAGACACCAAATACATAAGAGGGTCCAGCTAAAAGGGAGGGAATTGGAAAGAAAGGGAGGAATATTCATGAGATCCAAAAACAGGGGTGTGGTTTGGACCTGGAATTGATGCAACTCTTCTTTTCAGTCCTTTTTGTATGGGATTTTCTGGTTGATGTCATGGCAATCATCAACTGTCATGGCACTGATGGGTGTGTCATTTAGCATGCTAATGTACTACAATGAATGTATAATGAGGCTCAAGGTCTACTGGAAGTCTAATCTTCTACTATCTTGGGCCTAGCTAGCTCCAACCAGTTCTTGTTTTTTCCTCTTTGCAGCTTTCTCCTGAAACTTAGATAAGTGTACAGTAATTGGTTTCTATTCAAGGTAGGGGCAGGGGTATGATTCTGGGGCAACAGCCTTAGTAAGAGTATGTCATAAATCTAATGATGAATGGCAGTGTGATTTGCAGTGGCAAGAGCAAAATGATAAAGCTGTTTGTTGTGTAAAAAAAATTTAATGATAATAAAGTGGACAAGAAGAGTTAATATCAGAAATTACAGAATTTGATAAGATGTTTTCTCTCAATAGTCTAAAAAGAATCAGTGAAATTGTTCATCTGAAATCAAAATTAAATTCTAAAAAAAATTTAAAGTAATTATAACAGGATGTGATCTTTCAGCTTTGACCAGATGTAAAATTGCTTATATTCTTGCATGTGTACACACACAAAAACACACACACACACATTTTTAGATCAAAAGATGGCAAATTAGGGCTTCCCTGGTGGCGCAGTGGTTGAGAGTCCGCCTGCTGATTCAGGGAACATGGGTTCGTGCCCCGGTCCGGGAAGATCCCACCTGCCGCGGAGCGGCTGTGCCCGTGAGCCATGGCCGCTGAGCCTGCGCGTCCGGAGCCTGTGCTCCACAACGGGAGAGGCCACAACAGTGAGAGGCCTGCGTACCGCAAAAAAAAAAAAAAAAAAAAAAAAAAAAGATGGCAAATTATTATTTTAGTTATTAAAGTTTTCTTACAAAATTATAAGCAAAAGATTAAAATCTGTTTTGTAAAAAGTGAATGATCTTAAGTTAAGCCACCAAGCATTTGCTTGTGGAATATAAATCCTTTCTAACCATAAAGAAAATCAATTGATCTAAACAATTAAAAAAAAAAAATCAAGTACCTGATGAGTCATGCAATATGAGCTACAGCTCAATTAATATTTTGGTTGTGTTTTGTCTCAGAGGTCTGACAAATGTATGCTGGCATATAAATTTATAGCCTAAAACATCAAATTTGTGGAGTAAATGTTTTGAATCTTCAACATAACAATGAAGTAGTTTACCTAGAAATGAAAAAAAAATTAGTTCCATTTTGATGGACAGAGTTCCAGCTATGTTAAGTTTGAAAAAAATCAAATTTATTGGTATTTTATTACAAGAGACTGAAATATCTTTTATTGTTTTATTCTATTACATGATATACTTTAAAATACTGGAGCTCAGTTTTCTGAGGCAGATCCGAAGAAAAGTGTCATGGTTACAGTTGTCAAAAATTGTTCAGCATATGTGAAGGCTATGAATCTTCACCAGTTTATAGAACTGCTGAAAGAAATAGAAAACAAGGACTTTAATGATCTTGATATTTGTCGATGTTATCGATTGAACTATGGAAAAGTTTTACAATGAATTACTATACTGTTATTTTTATTTCGAGATTTTCTTAACAACAAAAGGAGTAATTGAAAAATATTCAAAAATGGCAGCATGACTTATATTCTCTCACTGCTTATCACACTATATAGGAACAAGATACTTTCAAAGTTCCAAGGAAAGGAAAGCTTATTCGTCACCTAGACAGATAGTGTTGACAGAATTTATGTTGAATTAAAAATTTTTCATAATACAACTCAATAATAAAGATTTTACATTTTCTACCATGAATCTATATGGAGACTTAAACTGTAATCCAGTGTTATATAAATTGACTGCCAAAACGACAAGAAAAATTTGAAGAACAATTTTTAATATCAATACATTTAGAATTGCTTTTCAACTTATTCAATACTTTGAATTCAATATTAATAATATTGAGTTGATACAAGACTTAGTGATATAGGTTTGAAACTAATATACTTTTGCTTCACAGCAAAATCAATTCTAAAAAAGATAATACATTGAATATATTTGGTTTAGTAAAATACTTTAATTTCATGTATCTACTTTTTCACTGTGGCTATTAGAAAATTTAAAATTATATGCATTCTTCACATTGTATTTATATTGAATGGCACTACCCTACATAAGCTAAAAAAAATTTTGATTGTTCTTCTAGCATTGCTGATGAATGGATTATTTTTCCCTCTTTTATATTTGATTGGAAAATCAGACAGGATTATACAAATTCCTTCCCTATCTCACTACTTTTAAATATTCACTAAGCAGGAAGAGTCATTATATAGCTCAGGCTCTGTCATTCTTTGGTCTTTTTCACAGTACAGCATACAAAAATACAAACTGAACAATATGATAGATACATTATGAGACTGGAAAAACTCTATGCTTATTTATATCTGGAATTACCATAATTGCTTAGGTCATTTTCATCAACTTGTCTGATTCTCTTGTGGATCAGTTTTCAGTGGCGGCTTTCCAAATAAAGTCATATTCCTTGCCTCAACACTTTGTCTCTGATTTATTGGCATGTCGTGCAGCAAGGAGAGCAAGCTTGGACTTGGTAACAGTTGTAGTAGAAGTAGTAGTAGTAGTAGTAGTAATAGTAGTAAGAGGTAATATTTATTGAGCAGATACTATGTTCCAGGCATGGTTCAGGTGCTTTGCAAGTATTTACATGTCTAATCCACACAACCACCTGTGGAGGAGGTACTATTACTGTCTGCATTTTATATACAAGTAAACTAAGCACAGAGAAACAAATTGACTTGCTGGAAGTCAAACAGCTAATAAGCAGTAGGAGTTTACTCACTAATACTCTGTGCCCTAAAAAGTAAGAATATGTTAATAGAAAGTATCAGTGACATTAAGGAATGCAATCAATAAATACCTAAATGTAAGACTGCACACTATAAAACTTTTAGAGGAAAACATAGGAAGAACACTCTGACATAAATCACAGCAAGATCTTTTTGACCCACCACCTAGAGTAATGGAAATAAAAACAAAAATAAACAAATGGGACCTAATGAAACTTAAAAGCTTTTGCACAGCAAAGGAAACCACAAACAAGATGAAAAGACAACCCTCAGAATGGGAGAAAATATTTGCAAATGAATCAATGGACAAAAGATTAATCTCCAAAATATATAAACAGCTAATGCAGCTCAATATTAAAAAAACAAACAACCCACTCAAAATTGGGCAGAAAACCTAAATAGACATTTCTCCAAAGAAGACATACAGATGGCCAAGAGGCACATGAAAAGCTGCTCAACATCACTAATTATTAGAGAAATGTAAATCAAAACTACAATTAAGTGGGCTTCCCTGGTGGCGCAGTGTTTGTGAGTCTGCCTGCCGATGCAGGGGACACAGGTTCGTGCCCCGGTCCAGGAAGATCCCATGTGCCGTGGAGCGGCTGGGCCCGTGAGCCATGGCCACTGAGCCTGCGCGTCCGGAGCCTGTGCCCCGCAACGGGAGAGGCCACAACAGTGAGAGGCCCGCGTACGGCAAAAAAACAGTGAGAGGCCCCCGTGACGCAAAAAAAAAAAAAAAAAAAAAAAACTACAATGAAGTATCACCTCCCACTGGTCAGAATGGGTATCATCAGAAAATCTACAAACAACAAATGCTGGAGGGGGTGTGGAGAAAAGGGAACCCTCTTGTACTGTTGGTGGAAATGTAAATTGATACGGCCACTATGAACAGTATGGAGGTTCCTTAAAAAACTGAAATAGAATTACCATACGACCCAGCAATCCCACTACTGGACATATACCCAGAGAAAACTGTAATTCAAAAAGAGTCATGTACCACAATGATCATTGAAGCACTATTTACAATAGCCAAGTCATGGAAGCAACCTAAATGCCCATTGACAGACAAATGGATGAAGAAGATGTCGTACATATATACAATGGAATATTACTCAGCCATAAAAAGGAACGAAATTGGGTCATTTGTAGAGATGTGGATGGATCTAGAGACGGTCATACAGAGTGAAGTAAGTCAGAAAGAGAAAAACAAATATCGTATGTTAACGCATATATGTGGAACCTAGAAAAATGGTACAGATGAACCAGTTTGCAGGGCAGAAACAGAGGCACAGATGCAGAGAACAAACGTATGGACACCAAGGGGGGAAAGTGGTGGGGGGTGGTGGTGTAATGAATTGGGAGATTGGGACTGACATGTGTACACTAATATGTATAAAATAGATAACTAATAAGAACTTGCTGTATAAAAAATTAAATTTAAAAATTAAAAAAATAAATAAATAAAATTAAAAAAATAAGACAGAAGAAAATATAAAGGTAAAATATTTCCTTTCAATTCTTTTGAAAAGGACACCATGTTTATATTTATTTTATATCAGTACACCTTTTCTGCTGGTTAGGTTACCTGTGACAACCCTCCATTTTACTATATGGAGCATTTTTTTCCCAGATTAAAGATTTACAATTGGAAAACACCTTGAAAGTGTATTTAGCTATCATTGTGCTCACTCACCCCTTTGTTTCTTTATTTGGTTCCCAAGTCAAGAATCAATTTTTGACAGGTACCATACTGCTCAATATGAGTGTGTGGGAAAGGTAACAATTTAAGGTCACAGATCTTGCTTTCAGTTGTCTTCAGCTTATAAGTAGGCTTCTTGGCCAATATATATTTTATACACACACACACACACACACACACACACACACACACTCATACAGTTTATACAACTCAAATCCTCTTGAGTCCTCTTGTATTGGCCTTAGGTCATTGATTTCCAATTATGAAACATTCCTCCATTTTAAAACATGCTTTGCAAAACCAAGCTGACACTTGGGAATTTTAGGCAGAGCTCCTTCTGGAGGTCCAGTAACATTTTCCTTTTGAAGCCTTGAGGATGAATTAAATAACATTCAAAAGCCATTTCTGAAAACAAAGTTCTATTCTGAGAGCAACCAAATGATTGCCCTCAAATAGTTTCCTTTAATAAGAGTATGCAATTTTAATTACGTTTCTAAGGAGACTATGCCTAGAGTTCTGAGAGAAATAACAAACATAACAGTATTTGCATTTACATAGTACTTGCTTATCAAGAGTTTAAAGTATTTGAATAAATGCCATTGTGTTTGTTCAGATAAAATCCTGAAAAGAGGCGTCTGAGTAACATTATCAGAGGGGTTACTTTTATCTGTTTGTTCTCTGTATTTGTTAAGGAGAGATTTTCTTTTCCTTGTGGGTCTTAGAAACTGAATCATTCTGCCTACCAATAAAGAAGAAAAATGAATTTTATGTCAAATATCATAATGTAATAGAAAATATTTACTGCCACCATCTAGCTATTTACCATCATAATAAAAATCATTAGACAATAATACACTCAAAACTGTTTTTAACAGAAATGTACTTACTTGATTTCAATCTTTGAGCTTTCTGCTCAAAAACAATGTTTACTAGCTGTTTTCAATTTTAGCTGAAATAACATTATTCTGAAGTCTGTACTGCTACATACATGTTCATAGTTTTGTAACCTCCTCAGGCAGGTCATCACGCTATAACCTGTGATTCATCCTATCATTTCATTAATATAATTACCATATTCCTATAAGTATAGAAAAATCATGACAGAGTCCTTTCCCTGTTAGATTTTTTATCATCTCTTTATATCTCCCATTTATCTCTATGAGTATATGAACATTGTGGTTAAGTTGCATATTATTTTCTCAAATATACTAAAGAAAAAAACCTTTTAGTCACAAAAATGCTGCCATAATCCACTTTATGCATGAAGAGAGGCAGATGAACTATAAAATGATATACCTAAAAAAGCAATCATAAATAAAACACTGGTTTCTAGTCTGATAACTTCTTTTTCTTTTTCTTCAATTATATTACTCTAATTTTAAATTTGGGTACAAATCAATGTTGCTGATTGAATACATTTTTTTGAAAGTGCCTAGCATTCTTTGTAGCCAAACAATAAATGTGAGTGTCATTCCTTTTTGCTTCCAGAAGAAAACAGATTAGAGAATAAAAGTTGAAATATGCTCTTGGGATTTAAACTGCTGAGCTATAACTAAATTCAAAGCAAAGAGATATATCATAACACAGATATTTATCACTGTATAGTGAACCACTTTATACCTAATTACTTTAAAAATAGTCATGATGATCTTTGAGGAAACTGGAAGACAGGAAAAGTTATGAAAGATTGGCATAGGAAAAATATCCTTGTTTGTGAAATAAGGACTCAGAGAACACTACATGGATTATAGAATAGATTCATAAAGGGAGGCTTTGCAAGCACCTAAACAGATTGGAGAGCATTCTTCAAATTGTCTAGGTGTGTCAGAACATTGTGGGCAGTTACAAATTGGAAAAGTTGCTCCCCACTTCCTTCTTATGACCCAGCATCTAAGTAGCATGAACACCTGGTGGGAAATCAATGCATGTAATAAAAAATATTACTGCTTCCAGGTACATTCAATGCGATGAAGTCTGAATGTACTGTTGAATGTGCTGGCAAGGTGATTTTGACACATCTGCTGTCTTTCTACTAGGTCTTAGACACCATAATCTGAGATATAGGGACCAACTCTGACTATAAAACTATAAGAAAGAACCCCCGAAAGTAATGATGACAGAAAAAAAGCATAAAAATCTCTATGACCAGAATTTTAGTGGTGTTGCATCTACTTCAAATGCACATCAGATATCTTGTTAATTGTTAGTCACCATAGGTTTTAATGTTCAAGATGCTAAATGTGAGAAAGTAGCATGAAGTGATCTCCCACAAAAGCTAATGGTAATTTGGTCTGTAATAAGATAATTATAATATTGAGAACAAGAAAATGTTATAATGCTCTGAGTTGCATTAATAAAATATGTTAAATACATTGTTCTTATTTATTTTTAAATATTTTTATAGTAAAAACACTTAACATGAAATCTACCCTCTTAATACATTTTTAAGTGTGCAGTACTTATTGTTAACTATAGGTATAAGGTATACAAGTATATATAGGTATATAGGTATAATACAGCATATGTCTAGAATTTATTCATAGGGTTTAACTGAAACTTTATGCCCACTGATTAACATCTCTCCATTACCCCTCCTCCCAGCCACTGGCAACCATTTCACTCTTTGATTCTATGAATTTGACTATTTTAGATACCTTATATAAGACAAATCATGAAGTATTTGACTTTCTGTGACTGACTTATTTCACTTAGCATATTGCCTTCAAGGTTGATCCATGTTGTCACATATTGCAGAATTTCCTTCTTTTTTAAGGCTGAATAATATTCCATTGTATGTTTACACCAGATTTTCTTTATCCATTCATCTTTTTTTTTTTTTTTTTTTTGTGATACGCGGGCCTCTCCCATTGCAGAGCACAGGCTCCAGACGTGCAGGCTCAGCGGCCATGGCTCACAGGCCCAGCCACACTGTGGCATGTGGGATCTTCCCAGTTCGGGGCACGAACCCGTGTCCCCTGCATTGGCAGGCGGACTCAACCACTGCACCACCAGGGAAGCCCTATCCATTCATCTTTGATGGACATTTATGTTGCTTCAATGCCTTGGCTGTTGTGAATAATGCTGGAATGAACATAGGTGTGCTCATACCTCTTTGAGACCCTGATTTCAGTTATTTTGGATAAATACCAGAAGTGGGCTTGCTGGATTATATGGTAATTTTATTTTTAATTTTTTGAGGACTCTCTATACTGGCTGACCATATGTTTTCCATGCTGGCTACACCATTTTGCATTCCCATGAACAGTGTACAAGAGTTCGAATTTCTACAAAGTTAGAGGCATCACACTTCCTGATTTCAAAACATATTACAAAACTACTATAATTAAAGCAATATAATACTGGCATAAAGACAGACATATTGACCAATGGAACAGAATATTAAGAATACAAATTGGGAGAAAAGATAGTCTCTTCAGCAAAAGGTGTTGGGAAAACTGGATATCCACTTGCATAAAAATGAAATTAGACCCTTGTCTTACAACATACACACAAATAAGCTCAAAATGAATTAAAGACTTAATCACAAAACCTGAAACTGTAAAACTCCTAGAAGAAAATGTAGGAGAAAATCTTCATGACATTGGTCTGGGCAATGATTTCATGGATATGACATCAAAACATAGGCAACAAAAGTGAAAATAGACAGGAAACATATATCAAACTAAAAAAGCTTCTGCATAGCGAAAGAAACAATCAACAGAGTGAAGAGGCAACCTACAGAATGCGAGAAAATATTTGCAAACCATACACCTAATAAGGTATTGCTTTCCAAAATATATAGGAAACTCCTATAACTCATCAGCAAAATAACTAATAACCTGATTTTCAAAATGAGCTAAAGATTTGAATAGACATTTCTCCAAAGAAGATGTACAAATGGTCAAACAAGTATATAAAGAGGTATTCAACATCTTTAATCATCATGGAAATGCAAATCAAATCTACAATGAAATATCACCTCACGTCTGTCAGAATGCTTATTATCAAAAAAACAAAAGACAAGTGTTGGTGAATATGTGGAGAAATTGGAACCCTTGTAATTCAGTTTTGAGTATTTCACTTTAAAGGTTATATACACAAGCTATAATATACTTATATGACTGTCAGTAGGATGATGAACAGACAAAAAGATCCTCAAAAAGAAAGGTTTAAAGAAGGAAGAAGTATTAACTTAAAGGAGAAAGAAAAATTATTTTCTCTTAGGAAGTTTAGGAAGTAGTAAAAATTGGTTTGAAGGAACACTAAGGAACTTGTCCTGAGGCTGCTTTTGCACAGGAAATGCTGGAGATAAACATACTGGCTAAATCCACACATATCAATAATTACATTAGATGTTGATGGCCCAAACACCCTAATTTAAAGACAGATATTTGCAGAGTGGATAAAATGCAAGACCCTACTATATGTTGTTTGCAAGGTACTCATTTCAAATATAAAAATAATGTAAATATAAAGTTTAGATAGGTTGAATGTAAATAGATTTAAAAAGGATATGTCATGAAAACTGTAAATATAAGAAGGATGGAATAAATATTTTAGTATCAGATGAAATAGAGTACCAAACAAAGGATTTTTCCAGATAAAGAGAGGAAAATTTCATAATAATAATAGGAACAATGCATCATCAAGACATAACAAATATAAATGTGCACATACCTAATAATAAAACCTCAAAATACATAAAGAAAAATGGACAGATTTAAAGGGAGAAATATATAAACCCATAGTTATAGTACATTTAACATCCTTCTCTACAAAACTGACAGAGAAAGTAGTAAAAAAAAATTAGTTAAGTCACAGAAGAGCTGAACAACAATATTAAACACTTTTATTTAGTTGACATTTATAGAACATTACTTCCAACAACTGAAGAATTCATGTCTTTTTAAGAGTACATGTTAAACTCACTAAAATAGAGCATTCACTGGAGCAGAAAACAATTATCAATAAACACAAAGTGACTAAAGTTTTACAAAGTATATTCTCTGACCTTAATGATATTAGGAAATCAGTAATAATTAGAAATTTATGAAAACCTGAACATATGGGCACCAAACAATACACTTCTAAATAATTCCTAAATCAAATACAAAAATAATAAGAATGATTAATTTTTAACTGAATGGCAGTGAAAATGAAACATAAAAATTTGTGGGATGCAGCCACAACACTTATTAGAGAGAAAGGTATACATTTAAATGCTTATATTTAAAAGAAAGATATAAAGAAATAAATGAACAGAGTTTTCTTTGTTAAAACGATAGAAGATGAATAAAGAAACCCAAAGCACATAAAAGGAAATAAATGGTAAAGGGTGGAAATCAATGAAATAGAAAACAAAACCAATACAGAGGAAAAATAACAGGGTTTAAAGTTTTTCTTGTTTTTGAAAAGGTCAACATAATTGACAAACTCATAGCAATACTGAAAAAGACAAAAACAGAGAAAACATAAATCACCAATATCATGCATGAGAAAAAGGTCACAGCCACAGGTTCTATAGACATTAAAAGAATAATGAGGGCTTCCCTGGTGGCGCAGTGGTTGAGAATCTGCCTGCCAATGCAGACGACACAGGTTCGAGCCCTGGTCTGGGAAGATCCCACATGCCATGGAGCAACTGGGCCCGTGAGCCACAATTACTGAGCCTGCGCGTCTGGAGCCTGTGCTCCGCAACAACAGAGGCCGCGATAGTGAGAGGCCTGCGCACCGCGATGAAGAGTGACCCCCACTTGCCACAACTAGAGAAAAGCCCATGCACAGAAATGAAGACCCAACACAGCCATAAATAAATAAATAAATAAATAAATAAATAAATAAATAAAAGAATAATGAGAGAAAAGCATGGATTAGTTTATGCCAACAAGTTTGACAGCTTAAATGTTATGCACAAATTTCTAGAAAAATCATCTCACCAAATATGATACAGGAAGAAAGAGAAAATCTGAATAGCCCTATATTTAGTAAAGCTACTGAATTTGTGAATAAAACCCTTTCCCCAGTGAAACTCCTGGCCTAGGTGGTTTCTTTGGTGAATGCTATCAAATATTAAATAATGAAACAGCATTAATCTTACACAAGCTTTTCAGAAAATAGGGCAGGAGTTTCACTGTCCAACTTGCTTTAGGTGGAGTTACAAGGCCAGCATATAACCAAACAAAACAAATAAAGTACAAAAGAGGAAATTATGGATCTGTATTCATCATGATTGAGATGCAAAATTCTTAATAAAAAATTAGCAAGCTAAATTCAATAGGATAATAAATCACAACCAAGCATGTTTTATCCTGGGAATGCATGTTTGGTGTTACATCTGAAAATCAATGTCATTCACCATATTGATACAATAAAGGAGAAAAAACACATGATAATTTAAATAAATGCAGCAAATGTATTTGAAATACTCAACATCCACTAGTAATAAAAGCTATTAGCAAACTTGAAATAGTTGGAAACTTCCTCAAATTGAAAAACGGCGTGTAAGAAAAACCAGGACTAACAACATATTTGATGGTGAAAAACTTGTTTCCCTTGACACTGAGAACCAAGAAAGGATGCTGGTTTTGGATTCCTTGCTACCGTAATAAGACCAGATAAAGAAATAAAGGCTAGAAGCCAAAAAAGAAAACCTAAAGCTTTTCTTATCATCAGGCAATGTTATTGTTTACATGGAAAATGCTAGACAAGCTACAAAACAATTTCCAGCAAACAACTGGAAAAAAATTTCTAAATCCATTTATGATAGTTCCCAAATGGTTAAAACACCTAGAAGTAAATCTAACAAAATATGTCCCAAACTTCCACACTGATAACTACAAACCATTGCTGAGAAAAATTAAACATGATCTAAATAGTGGAGAGATATATCATATACATGGATTGGAACACTCAGTATTGTCAAAATGGCAAATGTGGCCAAATTGATCTATGGATACAATATAATCTCAATTATATTGTATACTGCTGCTCAAAATTGCAGCAGTACTTGTTTTGTAGAAATCATCAAGCTGACTCTAAAAATTATACAGGAATGCAAAAAATCTATAATCACTTAAGCAATTTTAAAAAAGAAGATCAAACTTGTGGGTCTTATTCTGCCTGATCGATATATAGCCCACACATGTATATTTATTTTGACAAATATGACAGGCAATTTAATAGAGAAAGGAAAATCTTTATAACAAATAATATAGACTCAATTAGATATCTATGCAAGAACAAATGAATATCAATTGTTACCTTACTTACAACATATGAAATGAAGTAAAAATGGATAATAGACCTAAATGTAAAAGCTAGAATTGTAAAAATTCTAGAAGAACAGAGAACAAATTTTGAGACTGGTAGGTTTGAAACAAAGAAAGGAAGGTTGATAAGATGGACTTCATCAAAATTTAAAAACTTTTGTTTTCCAAAGTCACTGTTTAGAAAAGAAAAAATGACTGATACCCCGAAAGACAATATTCACAACAAAAAATTAAGACATGTATTGTGAATTTATAAAAACTCTTACATCTAAATAATAAGATTAACAACCTGATTGACAAATGGACAAATAATTTGAACAGACACAAGAGAAAATATATTCATAGCAGCTAAACACATTAAAAAGATGCCTATCATCATCACTCAGAGAAATGCAAATTAAAACTCTTTGAAACTACAGTGAGGGCTTCCCTGGTGGCGCAGTGGTTGAGAGCCCGCCTGCCGATGCAGGGGACACGTCTGGGAAGATCCCACATGCCGTGGAGTGGCTGGGCCCGTGAGCCACGGCCGCTGAGCCTGCGTGTCTGGAGCCTGTGCTCCGCAACGGGAGAGGCCACAACAGTGAGAGGCCCGCGTACCGCAAAAAAAAAAAAACAAAAAAAACCCCCAAAACTACAGTGAAATACAGTGAGACGCACCTATTAGATTGGATAACATTAAGGGGGCTGAACATGCCAAGTGTTAGTGAGGGTATGGAGCAAGTGGAGTTCACCTACAATGCTGATGAGGTTGTAACATGGTAGAGCCACTTTTCAAAACTATTTGGCAGCATTTTAAAAAGTTAAAAGTTACATCTTCCTTACTGTCTAGGCATTCTGTTCATAGGTATTTACCCAAGAGTAAGGAATATATGCCCCACAAAGACGTGTTAAAAAATGTTTACACCTTTATTTGTAATAGCCAAAACCTGAAAACTACTCAAATGTCCATCAACAGATAAATGGATAAACAGATTATGATGTACCTGATCCTTGAGAATTACTTGGCAAAAAAAAGGAAGTAAATGCTGGTAAACAAAATGACATGGGATAAACCTCAGTATTATTATTCTGAGTAGAGGAATTCAGGCAAAAAAATGTGTACATTCTGTGTGTTTTCACTAATATAATTTTTTTAAATGTAAACTAAACCACAATGTCAGAAAACAGGTTTGAGGGGAGGAGGGATTACCAAGGGGTAGGAGAAAAGTTTTGGGAATAATGGAAATATTTTTTACTTTGATTTGACAAGTGTAGCTATATGCCAAGACTGATTATACAATTTAAATGTGTACAGTTCATGATACTTCAATTCTACCTTAATAAAGTTTAGAAAAATACACCTATGCATTTCATTTGAAGACACATGGAGTTAATAAATTTTGATAGCTATTAAAATAGCACAATCCCTTTTATAATTTTATTCTTAATCTGATGTAATTTTTTCATTGAAATAATTTAATCCTTTTATTTCTATTTGTTCCATTTACATTTGGATCTAATGTACAGTTGTTTTTATAAATGTATATAAATATTATAAAAATCTAAATGTTTCTTCTTTGCTTCCTTCTTTCCTTTTCCCTCTCTTCCTTCCACTCATTATCTTCTAGATGATTTTAAATTAAATTGACTAATTTTCTAAGCTTAAAATTTTCAACTATTTTCACTGGTCTCTATGGATCATACTTTTGGTATCCTATCTAAAAATCTTTGCCTAGCTCAGGTTACAAAGATTTTTTTCCAATATTTTCTGCTAGAAATCTTAGAGTTTTAGGTTTTATATTTAGACCTATAATCCATTTTGAGTTATTTTTTGTTTATGGTTTAAGGTATGGGTTGATGGTTTTTTTTTGTATATGGATATTCAATCGTTCCAACACCATTTGTTGAAATAGTTATCATTTTTCCATTGAATTCTCTTTTCATCTTTATAAAAAAATTAGTGACCATAAATATGGCACCATTTCTGGGCTCTTTATTCTCTTCTGTTATCAAGCTTTCTATACTGACACCAATTCTGCATTGTCTTGATTACTGTAGCTTTATAATAAATCTTGAAATTTGGATAATTTAAGTTCTTCAAATTTAAGTTTCTTTTTCGAAGTTGTTTTTGTTTGCCAGTTTCTACTCCCAAAAAGCCTACTGACATTTGCATTGGAATTTGGTTGAATCTGCTGGTCAGTTTAGGGATGCCATAACAATATTGAATCTTAGGAGCCATAACACAGGGTATCTTTCCACTTGTTTATTTCTTTAATTTCTGTCAGCAATGTTTGTATTTTTAAGTACAAACATTGTATTTTAATACAATGTATTAAAATATATAAAATATATTTAATATTAAATACAGGTCTTGCACATCTTTTGTAAGATTTAACCCTAAATATTTTATTAAAAATGGAATTTTAAAAATTTTATTTTATGATTTCTTATTGCTATTATATAGAATTAAATTGATTTTGTATATTGATTTTGAGTCTTACAAGCAAATTTACTCAAGCAATATTTCTCTAAAAGAAGTGCAAATTTATGGCCATACAAAGATTTGTACATGAATGCTTATGACTTTATTTTTTTTTAATTTATTTATTTTTTGCTGTACGCGGGCCTCACTGTTGTGGCCTCTCCCGTGGCGGAGCACAGGCCCCGGATGCGCAGGCTCAGCGGCCATGGCTCACGGGCCCAGCCGCTCCGCGGCATATGGGATCCTCCCGGACCAGGGCACGAACCCCTGTCCCCTGCATCAGCAGGTGGACTCTCAACCACTGCGCCACCAGGGAAGACCCTATAAGACTTTATTTGTAATAACCTCAAACTGGATATGACCTAAATGTCCATCAACAGGTAAATGGATAACCAATTTGTGATATACGCAAAGAATGAAATACTAATCAGCAATAACAATCAGTGAACTATTGTTACACTCAAAATACATGGACAAATATCAAAATATTTATGCTTCATTAAAGAAGCTAGAGAAAAAGTACATATTGTACCATTCCATTTTGATTAAATATTAGAAAATGTAAGTAAATTTCAAATGACACAAAGGAATTCAGTGGTAGCCTGGGAATGGGGTGGGAGGAGAGGCGGGTGGGAGAGATTACAAAAGAGCTGTAGGGAGTTTTATGGTAACAGATATGTTCAATATTTTGATTGTGATAATAGTACTTACGTGTAAAATTTTATCGGGTTGTTCAAGTTAAGTAAGTGAGGTTTATTGTATGTCAGTTACATAGCAAAACAAAAAAACAAAAAGATTCTAAGTTTCTAAAGACGTCTCAAAATATCAGGGCTGTGAATCTAATAGATGTCAGAAAAAGAAAAAGAAAGCACCATTAAGATCTTGGTTACTTCTCTATTCAATCATTAATTTCTTGAGCTAATGAAAATAAATCGTTACTGTAAAAATCAGAATATTATTATAGGGTGTTTTTCTTTTTAGCAGAAAATCATGTTAATTACCTCTTTCTGATCACTTTTTCATGTTAGTGAAATATTAATATAAGATACCACATCCAAAAAAATCAGGGTAGCTCATGGAAAGCAGATCCCCAATTCATTTTTTTCTTTTTCTTTATTTTGGACAAATGTATAAGATTAAGTCATACTTACTGCATTATTCAAGGTAAGTGTTGGTTGAGCAAAAGGTTTCTAACATTATATTGTATGCATTATGTGAGTCCCTGCCTCATACTAAATTTACATACAAACACCTTAAAGTTATCTACAATGAACTATATCAGCCATTTGCATTTCAAACTTAAAAATAAAACCAAAACAGATTTGTATGATAACCTTAGTTATTTCTATTCCTTAATTACTCTGATAGCACCATTGATAGTGCCAAATTTTCTATGAGACTATTGGCGGAAATAAAGACTTCAAAAAAATTTTTCAGAAGCATTTGGAATGTGACTAACTGAATTATATATATATATATATATATATATATATATATATACACACACACACATATGAATTCAAATGTACATTAGTCAACAATAATGAAGTAAGTACTTAAGGAAGAGCACATTCAGAAATATTATATATTATACCTTCCTAGCATGTTTCTCTTGGATTTTTGTTTTTTTACAACCAGTCCCTGAGGTATTTTAATTTTCCTCTTGCAAATTATAATCGAATTTTAGTCCAAAAATGTGCTTTTATTATTGTTTTGTAGAAAATTCCCCCTTTATGAATAGAAGGTGTTCACTGTACTCAGTATATACTGAAAAACAAAACAAAATGAAATAAATGTATGTATGTATGCTTTAGGCTTTTCATTTCTAGTTAAAATGTATTCTTTCTTGGGTAGATATAATTTTTTTCTGAGAATAATGATTAATCATGGAGTATTTTTCATAGAGGTACACAAAATGAATTTTAAATACTGAGGCACGATGAATGTGGGGACATCATCACAGCTATAAATCGTTGGATACACTGACAAGTACTTAACAAACTAATACAATTTTACTTAGTTCCCGTAATTATAAAGAGATAAAAATTTATTTGACTAACCATGCAATAAGGGGCATTTTGACTTACATTATTGGTTCAACTCCAAGTTAATGATTAAGAGTTTTAATATTCATGCGGGGTGGAATTTTTTAACATAGTAACCCTTCTGAACGTTTTTCACAGCCAGATGTCAATTTTAAGAAGCTTCAGATCATTTGCACACACAGATTTTTGTCCATTTTTCCCAAAGTCTAAGCCTTAAATGAAATTAGCAAGGAATGACTTAATAAATTTCTGAATAAATGCCCTATGGAGAGATGTCTTTTAGTTAATTTTCATGCAAAACAGACTTACTTTATAAATAATCATTTTTCTGTCAGAGCACACATTTAAAAAACATCTGAGAAAGCCAGTATAAATTGTTGAAAATAAATGACATTGAAAAATTAGTGTTAAATTGATTTTTGAGACCATTAATGTCTTATTTTCCTCTGAAATGTAAAAAACAATGGAGAAGTCAGGGTTTGACTGCTCATAGAATATTGCAGTTTTTGAGTTTGAAAATATTACACAGGATTGAACATTTTCAACAGATATGCAAATATGCAAGAATATTTTGTTACGTTTTCAGAAGGATGCAAAAAATACTTTTTACTAAAAATATCCATATTGCTAGCATTTAATATTACTTGTAATTTTAACATAAACTTTTAAATATAATCTATGATAAATCTCTTTCGTGAAATGATAGTACATAAAGTACTACATCCTTTTTTCCCTTTGAAGTTTTGAATCTGAATGAGATAAGCATACTATGCAAATATTAATTTATAATATTGTAACACAGATAACCAATTGCACAAATATATTTTTTAACGTACTGTGGTTTAAACACTTGGGAGGATTCAACAAATTTTCTCCCTATCACATTCACTGGAAGTGTATACTGTGATTACCACTCACCAGGCATTGTGTTATTTGCCTTAAGTGTTTTGCCTCATTTTATCATCGTAACAACCACATGGGACAGATTTTAAGATTCCCAATTTAAGAATATGGGAAGTGAAGAATGAGTAGCCAATGAATTTTGCTAATACGCCACTGTTTGTGATTTAAGCCCAGTTTGCATTGCCTCCAAAATCCATACTCTTCCATTTTTTTACTTCTATTAGGTTCTGGGGATAAAGACTACAAAACATGAATCCCTGCTCTCTAGGAGCTTATAATAAAGTAGTTGATCCAGATAAGCCAATAGATGAAAAACACGAGAGTTTAATATATTATAACCTAGTGGCTAAGAGGAAAGAAGTGCCTGGTGGGATAGCCTAGAAGAAGGACGATCAACTCAGACACCATTGGAAGATCAGAAGAACATGGAAGTTTCCCAGGGTAATTTCCTAAGGTACGAGGGAACATTGGCCACTCTAAACATAACAAAAGGGAACCGAGAGGTCATTGTGTAGAAGAACCTCCTCGTAGATGTTTAAAATTTAAGAAGCACAATCTAAAAGTTGGTAATATTAGAGAAACGTTTTAGACAGTGTGCCTAGAACTTAATTCAAGGCTTTGAAGAGCAAAAGAAATGCATGGGCCTGAGGGTGAGAGTAGGTAGAAAGATGACTATGGGCAAGAACATTAAGATACACAGTGGTATCTATAGCCATTTTGCCAACAGCTAGCCTGAAAACAAAACAGAACAAAACAAAAAAAACAACGTTATGGGTCTGAGATTTTACCCTACTATGCAAGCTAACTTGTTAGCTCTTCACTATTTCATGGATGCTGATAGAGAACATAAGACTCTTGGGTCAGAGGCTATAATTTGTTATCCACAGTAATAGCAGTAGCCGGCATATTAGCATTTGGGGGCTTGTTCTCTGAGCCATGGTTTCCTCAAGGTAACACTAAGAGGGCAAAGTGACCGCTGCACATGTAGCGGTTTGCATCACAGGAGAGGATCTGGGAGTTTAGTGAATCTGAGTCTTTTCTAGTGCACAGTAAACATGCCTACCCTTTGCTCCTGAGAGCAGAACTATCTCTAGCTTTCAAGGCAGTTTGCTATATATACATCTTTGGAAAGATAGTCCAGAACAAACCTAGTCAGTGCCTCACTCACAAGATTTGGAAAAATGTGAAATACTCAGAAAAATTTGTTTGCAACTCTGCCAAATAATAAATGTAACTGTTTTTAATCACTATAACTTATTGATATTTCTAATGACAAATGGATACATTGATTTAAAATAGAATATATTTATTAATATAAAATGAGGTGTACAATTATTTAAAAGAATGAAACAGTAGTGGCAGTTAGTTTTTACATATTTTGAAATAATTTTCTTAATTCTGGAATGCTGTAAAACTGAACTTAAAATAGTATCTGTAGTTAATATTTTTTACGGCTTGACTACTCCCCCCTTTTCATGTATTAAAGTTTTACTTTTATTTAAAGAGTACCTTTATTTAAAATAAAGTTTTAATTTTTTAAAAGTTTTTAACAGCACAAACCAACAACATCATAACAATGAACTCAGGCTTTTCCCATTTTTCCTCAGTCTTTTTAAAAGCACTTAAATTCATTCTTTTATCTTAGTCATCAGATTTGACATCTCATTGTTAAGTACCTAAGACTCAAAGTTTTCATAACTGGCTTTGCATATGTTATGTATTACCTATGGAAGAATTTTAACAGTAGTTATTACTCTACTTACACAACAGGAACTAAATAGTTAGAAACACCATACATAAAATGAAAAAAAAATTAGCAAGAGATTTAGAAACAAACCCTTTTAAGGGCCACCGCCAGTTCCTTACTTTCGAGAAAGTGACACAGTTTTAATTAGGAACACACATTGTATTTCAGGGAACACTGACACTTCATCTAACATTACTGAAAAGACAAAGCACCTTATTGTATGACCTGATGTCTTCATAGCTGGGAAGCGACAGTAGAAAGACTCTTACATTTTACAGTGAATGGGACTGGTGTTCTTCACTTAGCATCTGATTTCTTTCATTGAGCAGTGGGTCAATAGCTCCAATCAAGTACAACATATACTGCTGCTGGTGGCAACTTCTGAAATATCTTATTATAATAATGCTATATTTAAAATCACCTTGCAAACAGAAGGGTCTCAAGGCATTTTGAAAAACTTTGACAACTAATTTACAATATACATATTATAGAAATTACATTGCTTGCTTCTGGAACGCAGACATTTCTTGTGTGAAACATGGCAAGTGATTAACTGAGTACAGCAACTCTGCACAAGTGGTAAAGAATTCTCCACGTAGTGGGAGTTGGGGGCAGGAATCTTAAGATCATTGACAGAATACATATTAATAATTAGTGGTTGGCCTAGGCCCTAGGGTTAACATTCTTACTTTTGAAAAGTTTTAATAAGCATGAAAAGATCTGAGCATTAGAAAAAGAGAATCTGTAGTAGAACATTTGTACCAAATAAATAAGAGAAATACTACTTCATGAGCCACTACAATATGGAGGCATATGTTTAAATTTAAATGTTTCCTTCTTTAGTTTTCAACCACCTACAAGATCCCCTTTTGTTGATGTGCATTTGTGAGTACTCTTTCTTATAAACAATAAACTTTGTCAACAAATATTTTGGGGGCATTTACAAAGTGACCAACACTGTTGAAGATACTAGGATACAGACATGAATAAGGGTCAGAGCTTGAAAAATTCATCACACCTCTATATTTTATGGGAAGTGTTTAGTGTCAGGATTTCCTAGGTAAGATGTTAGAAACATTTGAGAGAAACAAATTACAAAAATGTATTCAATTATAAAATATTAGTATGGATATTTTCAGAATAAAAGTTAATTAGCTTCACTTTAAAAAATATAGCAATGTATATTTTTGAATGATTTTGGTGCATATTTTAAAAGATTAAATATAAACAGTGGCTTATTTTGATTCTCTGGTAAGTACTTCAGTACTATACTTTTTAAAAAATGCAGGATTTGAGACAAAATTAGAAGAGGATTTTGGTTAATCAACTATTATATAAAATGGGAATTATTGGTGGCACTCATCCTGGGTCTAGTTAAAGATAAAAAGCATACACTGAATTGAAGTAAATTATTTTAATGTGTGAAAATGTCAGAAAGGAATGTACTTTGCTAAGGCTCCTTCTCTAAGGGCTAATTCTGACTCAGTTTGCCCATTCTGCCTGCTCAGGATTTGATGGTGATGATGTGCTGGACCCATTTGACCATGTAGGGGGATCTTTTGCATAAGATTCCATGAAATAATTCTTATATAGCTTATTGGAAATGACTGAACCTACATTTGGATTGAAATGTAGAAAGTTAAAAAAATGTATCCATGTATTAATAATATTTGCAACTTAGTGGGGAATGGTTAAGACTTTAGCTGCACCTAACTCTTCTCTGTTCAAGTTTTTTTGTTCTGTTTGCTTTTGTTCCCCCATTTCTGCATCAGTAGTGATGATGATAATTTGATTTAGGGTTTTTATACTAATTGTAAAGGTTTCTTAGAATTTATCAGAAATCACTCATTAATCAATAGAAGGAAAATATTCAAAGCCCTCAGAGGAAGGAAGGATCTTTTATTTTTTTTTTTTTATTTTTTATTTTTTTTCTTGCGTTATGCGGGCCTCTCACTGTTGTGGCCTCTCCCATTTGCGGAGCACAGGCTCCGGACGCGCAGGCTCAGCGGCCATGGCTCACGGGCCCAGCCGCTCCGCGGCATGTGGGATCTTCCCGAAACGGGGCACGAACCCGCGTCTCCTGCATCGGCAGGCGGACCCTCAAGCACTGCGCCACCAGGGAAGCCCAGGAAGGATCTTTTAGAATTCATTCCTCTGCCTCCTTTTACCACCCTAAAACCAACTGATATACTATATGAATGGATGCTTTTATATCTTTAAGTCATGTGCTTTTGTTTGGGATATTTAAGAGGAGAGACCAAAAGTGAACAGAAGGTTAATATCCGTGTGATGGCAAGTGTGCAGACAGAATGGCCCATTTAATCCCCAGAACCTATTAATATGTTACCTTACCTGACAAAAAGGGACTTTGCAAATGTGATTAAATTAAGGACCTTGAGATGGGGATATTATCCTGTATCGTCTGGGTTTGCCCAATGAAATCACAGTGGTCCTCTTAAAAAAGGTAGAAAAGGCAGAGTCAGAGAAGATGATATGACATGTGAAAAAAGATACAGAGGTTGAAGTGCTTCAGCCAAAAATCAAGGCATGCTGGTAGCCTGTAGAAGCTGGAAAAGGCAAAAGAACACCCAAAGTGAATCTAGCCCAGCCAACACCTTAATCCTAGGACTTCTGACCTCCTGCCCTATAAGATAATACATATGTCTTATTTGAAACCACTACATTTTGGCAATTTGTGATAGCAATGGTAGGAAACTAATACATCAAGGGACACTCTGGTTAGATATTCTTTATTCCTTATCCTGAAGATTTATTTAATATGACAATCATTTAAACAAAAATGGGGTTACAGCTATTTCCCAGAAAAATATTTATTATACAAGATTAGTCACTAAAGGACATTCTTTGTTTTTAGATGAACAGAGAACTGGCCCTACATTGCATGTGCACATGTGGTTGTTACTTTACACACACCTCTGCCAAGAATGGAATGTGGTCTCATGGAAAGGTATTTATCCATCCAAACCCATGCGGCATTCTTTGTGAAAAATTGTCCTGATAGTTTAGGACTTAAGCACTTTTCAAGATTATATTGTTCTCCCATCTTCCCCTTGAAAAATCCAGGTAGTATAAAATAAAGTAGCTGCATAACTGCTGGAATAGTTAAGCTCAAAGTCATAGTCAATTAAAATATGACTCAAATAGGAAGAATTATCACAGAGCTCAGTTAGAAAAAGAACCTTAAAGGCAATAACTTCACTTTTTTCTTAGCTTAGCAATATTAATATTCTAGAGTTGGACATTAACATGCCAAAATCATCTAAAAGATTAATGAGCAACTTCAAAGAAATGTTAATGACAAAATGAAATCTCTCGCTATGTTTTCTTTCTTTCCTTCTTCCATGTTTTTCCACATCACACCTGTGAGATGCTCAGATGAGAAAGGGTATACACATGTCCAGATGTTTTCAGTTTTGAGTCCCTTTGTTTTTGGGAACAGCAGATAGAGGTGAGATAAAAGGGTAGAAAAATTTAATGCCTGCAACACCATTAATTGTCTTTTTTCACGTTCCCTTTGGATAATGCAATGCTTGAAAAATATAGACCATTTTTGTTCTCTGGACAATTCAGCAAATGACTTTCTAAATCACTGAGTAGTTTATGTAAGTAAGCTGAAATTCTGAAGGGTAAGCTCACCAAAACTTTCAAAATTCTTATGAAAGCTGGAAGCCATTTTGAAACCTCTCAACATGAAAGTTCAGATCTGAAGATTAGATTAGTATCAATATATTATCAGTTATCTATTGACTCTCATGCAATGTGCTAGAGAGGGAAAAGGGAGGTGAACAGCATCAAAGAAATCCAAATGCAGTGGGGAAAGCCTGCAAAAGAAAACTGTGGTGAATTCAATCAGGCCGACTGACATTAGAAGATTAATCCTATTATTAAGTGGTCTGGAGAAATCAGTGATGATACTGGAGGGGATAGAGGCTAACACAACATAACTCCTTTTGTTTTTCCTCTTCACAAATCCTGTTTCTATAATTAGTGGAAATAACTAGAATGTAGCTATATTATTGAATATGAAATTGCATACTTTTAATATAAAAAACAGCCCATTTGAAGTATTAATTAGAAAGTGGTTTTATAGCTTATATGTGTAGTATAGTAATACAAATTATAAGGCGATAATATGAAAAAAATTGGTATCATTTTTTGCCTTGCTCTTATGTGCCCTTTGGTATGTGCTTTACACACACATTCTCATTTGATCTTCACAGTGAAACAATTATTTTAAAATAGATACATTTAATGACATAAACACATAAAATATATTTAAATAAATTTTTTTTTAAAAATTAAAAGTTATTGAAATCTGTATTATCATAAATAAATGCTCAGAAGGAAAGGGGGATTGGAACTGTTTCTTTGTTGTGGGAATGTTCTATATGAATTAAACGAGAGAAAAAAACGATATTAGCTGAAGCAACAATATGAATAAAACTTGGGAGATGGGAATTAATAAGGTGTTGAGTGAATATGGATTAGATAAAGCATGAATTCTCAGTGGGAAAGATATTATCCCCAAGATGACAAAACTGAGTTGGGTGGCGTGAGGAGAAGGTAGGAAAAAAATCTTATTACAATGGTTTGTGGTCCTCCAAAGCTCAACTATATTTGACAAGATCTTCTTTCTTAATATTTAATTTCTTTCATTAGGTAGATAGTAAATTAAATTAAAATTAATGAAATGAAATAGATTTTCTCCTTGGGGACATGACAATGAAAAATAGGTTGAGAAACACTGGCTAAAAGTCTAATAAGTTTGAAGAAAACTTCATAGTATTTTTCCAATTTATTATAAATTCAAGAACAAAGAATTCAAAGAAAAAATATTTATTTTAATTTCCTTGGTAACAAAAACATAGGTATGAGTATACGTAATGAAACTTACTGTAATGTACATTACATTACTATTGTTTGTGTAAGTGTCTATGATGCAAAGGACCCAGTCCATTGGTTTTATAATGTCCTAGAAGCTAATCCAGTTTAGGTCCCCAGTAAAAGCTTGCTGAGTGAAAAATTTACTATAATAGCACTGTCAAAGGATTGTCTAGTCCATACCTAAACCTACAATCACTGATAAATGATTTAACTCGTAAAGGGCCTTCTGAAGTGGACTGAACACAGAACTCCCACCATTGTCTAACCAGCATAAAGTAAAAGGGGATTGAGATCTTTCTCATTCTTAACTTTCTATTTTGACAACAGCCTAAGGTCTCATTGGATATATCAGCTGTGACATCCACTGTTAATTCAAATCTCACTTAACTTCAAAAATTACTCTTCAATCTATCTTATACATGCTGTGGAACTATATTTTCAGCAGCCAAGATAGAATATTTAATTAATAAAAGAAGAATACTTAAAAAGTACTTTAGATTTCCTTGGAAGCACAAACGTAGATATGACTATATTTAATGAGACATTGCAATGTACATTAAAAAATAATAATGAAAATTTATCTTACTGAATTCAGTCCAACATCTCAGTCTGGTTTGAATTTTTTTTAATGTGAACCTTCCACCTATATACCTTCTTTAAAACATTATGCTATTTGATCATTTGATAATATATCCATTCTTGTGAGCATCTGAGTGAGTTATCAAAATGATGTAAGAAACCTAGCATTGCATATCTTACTCTGGGTTTACATCCCTTCATTAGTCATCAATCTTGGTTAGAAACATTTAATAAATTAGAGAGGCACTGAATCATATTATTGTCTATCTCACTTTTAACCTTCTAAATCTCAGTGATATAATAGGATACTTTTAAAAATACATTCTAATTGCTAAATCCAAAAATCATGTTTAAAGCATCCTGCTGATCTACCTATCCAGCAACATCAAAAAATAAAAATAAAAAAGAAAGAAAGAAAAAGAAAAGAAAAGGAAAACTGTTGGAAGATGGTAGAGTAGGAAGATCCTGAGTTCACCCCTTCCCATGAGCAAAGCAAAAATAAAATTTATCAATTATTTTAGAAGAGACATGTGTTAAATATTACTATTAAAATGCAGAGACTACCAAGTTTTGTTATTTTCACAATTTCCCCAAAATATGAATTATCTGTGGCTCTATTATGTTTACAAAAGATTGGCTCAAAACAAATTGTGACACAAAGGCAAAAGTAAAGGAATTTTTAAAAATCACAAAAAAGTAAAAAGAAAAAAAGCAATGCAAAATGCATGAATGGCAA
Source organism: Lipotes vexillifer (assembly GCF_000442215.2). Lineage (NCBI taxonomy): Eukaryota > Metazoa > Chordata > Mammalia > Artiodactyla > Lipotidae > Lipotes > Lipotes vexillifer. Next base: position 248,819 of record NW_006791919.1, on the reverse strand, counting down.
TACTACTATAAGATTAAAGATAATTCAAAGTAAGAAGAGTCATTTATTTTTAGAATGAAAAGGTTTATTTAACTCATATATATATGTTAGCATATATTTACTCCAACAAGAAAATCTACCTGTAAATAATCTTTATACAATAATAAAGCACCAAAATACACAAAACAAGTCTATCTCTATGTCTCTGATCAAATGTTTTTCAACATTAGTTTTGCTTTTAACTGTCTCCCATGTTCATTTAATTCTCAATACTGTATTCTTAGGTTAATCTGCATGACTCCCAATCCTACTCATCTGTTTTACTGGGCTACAACCCAGTGTACTCTGGGTCCTACTGAGACAGCAACCTGCTCCATCCCCATCTGTTTCTGCACTGATAGAGCTCTTGTCAAACCACGATTTCATGCATGCTCAGCTACGTGATTCCCTTTCTTTGTCTCTGGTCTACAGTACTGTATATATGGGGATTACATTGTCCAGAATATACACACTCATTGTTTCTCTTCTAGTGATTTCTGTTCAGATCTTTTCTGTCTAAAACAGTGTAATGATAGGAGGGAATATACAGGATCAGAACCTCAGAGTAACTACCTACCTCACGGAGGTGGAGAGCCTAACCTTTTGCTGGTCTGTGTGCCATTTTCCCCAAATCATGAAAAGATTTTGGAAGTGGTATAAAGCCGATGTTTCTTATTCAGAATTCTGGTTACATTTTGTCCTGTCCAGTTCAAAATGGTCAATTTTCTTCAGAATTTACTTCTTATTTAACAAGTTACATTATACATTAATATCTTAAAGGCTCTGAGGATTTCTAATATAAAACCAACAAACTTCATTAACAAACTTCATTTAACTAAGAATTTCTCAACTATATTTGCCAAAGTTCCTTTGAATTAATAATATGTATTAGCATCATCTTAATTTTAGAATTCATGGAGCTCACTCTGAACAATTCTGACTTAGAAGAATTTCTTTGTTAAAAAGTAGCTTGGGCTATTTAATACATCTCTCTTTTTACCTGACCCATGGTTTTATTATTGAAAATATCAATATGTGTACTATTAAAACTCATTCATAATTTTTCCTACACATAAGAATTTTTAACAATATCTGACAGATGGCTGTGTATCTAGTTAGGAATGTTTCCCTGAGAAGCTATTCCATAATCTTCTCCAACCACCTGTTCAAATATCCAGCTGTCCCTCCTAATCAAGAAGTGTTTATTTAGATTTAACCAAAGAAGAAAATTAAATGTTTAAAAGTGAAAAAAAAATCACAATGATTCCTTGACATGTCTGTTTTAGCAACTTATTCGAGGAAAATGAGAGAGACATAGTTATTTTCTAAGAGATTTAGAGTCTCTAGAGCTATTTTGAAAGTTCAGGTTCTGATTCTAGCAGTATTAATATTGAGACAAAAAATGTTCATTTCTCTCTGAATTAGGCCTGTCCAAAAATCTATAGTCCTCAGTGAAAAGTTTTGATATAATTCACAAAGTGGTACTTGACTTAATGGTCCACTGAGAACTGCTTGGTATACTTCTCTGTATAAGATATTACTCGTTTCTTCCAGTCAGTGAAATGTAATCATACCAAAGGCTCTTGAACCATTTTCTGGAATGAGTGCAGCTCTGACCAAGGGCTCTGGAAGTTTGAGTCGTGGGAACCCTTAGCGTGTGAGGAAGAAATGCCAAGACGTGCAGTGGGTTTTCCAGCACTTCCTTTATTCGTGTTGATGATGTCAATGTTTCATAGCTCCTTGAGAAATTTTATTTATCCACATTCTGAGCAGAGAAATGGTACTATAAAATAATACTCTTCGCCCTTACTTAAAACTCTCAACCTAACCTATCTCCAAGACATGTGCTTCTGATACATTTGCTTAGATGTTTATGAATTCTCATTTGAAAATACATTTCTTAGAGGGTAGGCATTTCCTTTTGAATGCTGGATTTCAGGCCTCTATTTAGCACCTTATAAAGCATTACATATGTTCAGGGATTTAACATATACTATTTTAATTGTTTTGATTCTAAATTTATCTTAGTCACTTTAAACAATTTATTCTTTAGTCTCTGGAGATAGAGAAGATTAAGACTGCTCTTCAATTCAACGAACATTTGTATAAGCTTAATATAAGCTTCTTGTATTTTAACCTTTATTACTCTACCAACAAGAATTGAATGTGTTATTCTTTTCTCAGACCTTTTCTTTTAATCAGAATTTTTACCCTATCCTTCCAGCAGTTAAATCATCTCTCCTAAAATTCTGGTACAAAACTTGTATCTGCCAAAAAGATTTTCCAGATTAATTTTACCAGCTCCAGTCGTCTTATGCCATTTTTTTTAGCACCTATATAATTTGCTAGCCTGAGATTGTTATCCTTCTTAATATGTAGTTTATATAATTATAATTTATAACTTTATCTTAGCAGGAAGAAGAAAATTATTACTGTCTCACAGGTCCGTATACAGTGTGTTGAGACTAATCTCACGTCTACATGTGTTACCAACAAACGCTGTACTTACATCTCCCTGAGAATATCTTAGCATTTCTTCACTTGCTATATAGTCTCTTAGTTTAATTATTAGAGTAAGGGCTGGTCCAAAAGTGGAAGAACAAATGAATTCTGAGAGGCACCTCACACCCATACACCATTATTCATGGAAGATGATGTATTCTCAACTGAAAATAAATGTCCCAGAACTTAGGAGTTTACAAAAATTCATTGAGAATTATCATAAGCATCCATAATTTAGCCCCTTTTGTCCCTAGCTCCCTTTTCATCTCTTTTAATCAAATAAGGAGAATAGATAATCTATACTATCAAGAATTTCAAGGTTTAAAGGAAACCTAATTAACAACCTTCTGATTTTTAAAATTTTATTTTATAATTTATTTTTAAATTAATTGATTCTGAATCAAATAATAAATCAAGAATACAGGAAGAAATTTAGTTAGCATTATTTTTTCCCCCTGGATTGAAGACCAACTTTGGGCCCAAGAACTAAATGACCCTATTGTTACTTACCCAGTTGAATTGCTTTTATTCACCCAATTGCAGGAAAAGCAGCTGGAGAGCTACAGAGGCAGAGCAGTGCCAGGGAGCATACATTATAGAGAAGACTTGCCATTAACAGTGAAGTATGTCTCAGAGATGGAGCTACACAATCAATAATTTCTAACACATTAATCTCACATGATGGAGTGACCAGAAATGTCAGTGTCTCTAGTATTAATGAACGTTGGGTTGATTGAAGCAGGTGGAAAAAGAGGCCAGGAGTTTACGTTTTGTGTTGCCTCTGCTGAGAAGTCTGCTCATGAAAAAATGAGAAAGCAAGAATAGTGCTTCTTCTAATAAAGTGCCAAGCGAAGACCCAAAGGGTATTCAAGGATATTGTACTCACACTGTTTTTGGAGAAATAGTCAATGTGGGACAGGATTTTCCATGTTTAATGATAAACCATAAGGAGAAAAAAAACCACATACACGGCACCAGTACAAAACAGAGTAAAGTATAAGAAGTAGAATACCACACAAAAGAGAGTATTCAGAAGACTGCTTCTAGAAAGCAGTTGAAAATAATATTCCTAAATAAATTGTATTTGCAAGGAAACGAAAGAAAATATAGACTAAATGAAGCAGGAATTGAAAAAGCAACAGAAAGAGACGAAAAATGATTTCACAGGGTTATGAAAAGAAATAGAGATACTAACAACGTAAAAACATTTACATGGGGCTTCCCTGGTGACACAGTGCTTGAGAGTCCGCCTGCCGATGCAGGAGACGCGGGTTCGTGCCCCGTTTCGGGAGGATCCCACGTGCCGCGGAGTGGCTGGGCCCGTGAGCCATGGCCGCTGAGGCTGCGCGTCCGGAGCCTGTGCTCCGCAAATGGGAGAGGCCACGACAGTGAGAGGCCCGCATAACGCAAGAAAAAAAAAAAAAAAAAAAAAAAAAAACATTTACATGTAGCAAGATGCAGAATAGATATGCAAAAAAAACAACAAATAAGCAAACAACAACAAATAAGTCAGTGAACTAGACCATAACTTCAAGAACAATCATGGGGAAGAGCATGAACTACAAAAAAGATGAAAATCAGCAGAGAAAAGCAAACAGACATGGCAGATGGTAGAGGGAAGATGATAAGACACCTGTATGTTTGCAAAAGAAATCCAAACAAATGAAATGGACACAAGTTCAAAAATAAAATAACATTTTTATGTAATGAAAGAAATGTAGTTAGTCTAAAGGAAATCACTTTTTATATTAAAAAGATCAATTCCAAGGCACTTTCTGGTAAAATTTTGAACCTGAAGACAAAAATATCAGTTTCCATGAGTGTTCAGTCCTGTGCAGCAGATCAATACAAAGGAAATATTTAAAAACACAAATGCATGCTTACTGCATCTAGAAGGGAGTTTAAAATATAGACAGTTCTAAAGAAAGAGGGCACTCTGAGAATTGTGTGAATGGTCAATTTACATACAAAACTAACAGCGAGATGTTCTTACGTGTGCGAGAGCTCAAGATTTTTCACCAACAGTTCCAGGGGTGCCACCCACATTTGTTATGTGTATAGATGGCCCTTGTGAAGCTATACCTCACCAATCTGTGGGCCTGCCTGTGCTTCAAAATAAAACAAGACAAAAGCAGTAAGATATGATACAGTTAACCAAAGAAAAATCAAAATATAGTATCCACAAATGAAAAGCCTAAGGCTTAATAGTTGTCTAGCAAATAAATGCAGTGAGGATATTAAATATTATTATATAAAAAGTCACAGTCTTCATGCTTTTATAACAAAAAAGTTAAATAATTAGAACAAACACAGATCAGGAAAAATGTTTATTTAGGACAGAGAATGAAGACATTAACATAACCATTGGAGATTTTTTTAAAAAGTAAGAAAACACAAAAGCCATCAGTTTAGGAACTAATTCCTTAAAAACAATGAAAGAGATTACTCCTTGGATTAACCAAGAAAAGGAGAGAAAATACATATATTTGTAATTAGGAATGAAAAAGTACACAATCACAGAGGAGAAATAAAAGCCATTATATTAAAGTGATTTTTACTAACAATATGCTGCCCGAAATGAAAATCTGGATAAATATATCCATTTTCTAGAAAAGTATAGATTTTGAAAATTGACCCAACACCCCAAAGACATTTAATAGAACTGTATCTATTTTAATACTCCTTATGTATAAGCTCCTAAACAAGTGAAAAAAATCAAATTTGCAAGTTCAGATAGTTCTAAATATTTAAACAAACAAATTTTCTGCTGTTTAAATAATATTAGAGAATAGGAAATGAAAGAACACTTTCCACTTGTTTTAGAAAGGCTGTGTAACTTTTATATGTGAACAGTATAAAAGGTAGCATAAAAATCTTTATACACAAAATATTAAATGATAAATTCCAGCAGTATATCAAAATCAACTTCACCTGGTCCCATCCCTACCCTGATATCCCTGAGAATTATATGGTGCCTTAATATTGGTGAATAAATTATTGTAGTTCACCATATTAATAGGTTAAATGAGAAAAGTTGTATTATTAAATTTTTATTCCAGAAAGACATTGAAAATCATCTTGTCAAAACTCATTAGTGAAATAGGACTAGAAAGATTTTTTTTCCTAAAGGAAAGTATTATGTTTAATAGGAAATAATAGGAACATTTCTTCTAAAAGCAAGACAATATAAGAATGTCAGTCTTTATCATTTCTAGACATAGCACATTAAGAAAAATGAATTGAACTATAACTAGCCAAACTGAAATAGTAAAATTTAAATCATTGGTAAAGAAAATCAACTAAAAAAAACTATAAATGTCAAAGGAACTCAGCAAAGTAGCTTACCATGAATTAACTATCTATAACCCCAAAGGTTCTTTTTGTATTTGTAGTTTATTTTCATTAAAATTAGAAGCTTATATGATTTACAAAGTGCAATGGATATACAAGGTCTTTTGACAACGAAAAAAAATTAAAGAAAACAGTAGAAACAACCAATTTGACTTATAGTAGTTGATTATTGAATATTTATCTCCACATCTCTATGGAGTGTCATGCTTTTTTTAGTTTTAAGTATATTTTTGAATTCTTAGTAGGGAGAAAAGACTTAGCTCTCTTTCCTATTCTTGTTGCACATGATTGTTCACTTTCCATTCCATCATCCTCCTAACAGAAGTTTATGGTAATTTTGGTTAGATTGATATCCAGTATTTTGATTAATATTATTATGATTATATAAGTGCCATTTACAGTTGAGTGATCTACTAAACTATTGTTAGTTTCTTTTTCCTATACAAACCTTGAATCACAAAGATCTTTCTTAGTAGGTGACAAAAAACAGAAATCATAAATTAAATGTTTGACTAATTTGACTACATAACCTGGAATGACAAATCCATGACACATAGATGTATATATCTCAAGCACATCCTAGAAACACTTTAAAACATATTACAATCAAAGGTTTTATTTCCTTAATAGACTGTGATCTTTCAAATCAATAAGAATAGGTGAATCCTTCACTAAAAAGGAGAAAAAAAATGGACTAATGCAAACCAAAAAAGACACATTTGAAAGGAACAAAAAGCAAGAAAACATATGAACTTCTCTAGTAGTTTTTTAAATGCCGATAAAATACTCATGTATGTATTATTATTATTGTCAAATTACCAATAATTAAAAAAAAAAAGTAACATCCATTATTGAGGACGGTTTTGACATAGACTGACACGATGTCAAAGGTGTGCTCCTCTAGAAGCCACGGAGGCAAGAATTTAAGAACAAAGGGATCACTTTGGGAGGAAACAACCCCATTCAGTGAGGCAGGGAAGACAGTCAGGCTACCACTACGCGAAACTGAAGCTCATCTCTGCTGAGAGCTCTGAAGGACTGTGTACAGTCCATCTCAGTTTTCCTGTCTAAGGGACCAGGAAGCTGGGATATCTATCCTCCCAATCTCCATCTCTCATTGGCAGAGAACTGCCCCAAAGAGGAGTATCTGTCTGGCACTACCATCCTGCCCCATGTATATGAGCCTAGGGAAAGCCCTGGTGCGGAGAGTTACAGATGCTTGCAGTTGAATATCACTGACAAGTGCTAGACCAGTGAGTGTTAAGGAGGTGTGGATGGGACTCCAACAGTGTCACTTTTACACAGTCATGCTATGAAATGGGCTTATAAATTAATGCGGTGTAATTTTGCCAGATGATGTCCATTCATCTATCACTTTGTCTATTATCCTTCTATCTATGTATCTATCTAGCTAACTAGCTCTCTGCTGGCTATCTATCTGCTGGCTATCTATCATATTTGTCAAATATATGCCCATTTTATATTCATATATTTGGGTTCATTACACATTATTTTTTCTAAAATTTTCTCTCTGGATTTGTTATCTCATGACCTATACCAATAAGTCTGATTCATTGCTTCTCTATTATCATGTTAGGGGAATCATTTCTTAAGTCTTTACACCAATTTTTCAATTTTCTGCTTTCTGTATGTATGTGAATATGTACCTGTTAATCTAGCAATCATCATTCAGTCACACTACCTGCTTCCCAAGGGTAGGGGTTATTTTACCAGGATTATTTGAGACTGGTTTATTTAATTTATGTATTTCCTAAGCCCATGGTACATACATTTCTTGAAAACACATATATTTCTATTTTCCTACATTTTAGATTTGGGAATTCCTTTCCAGTTGTAAATTTTGATGAAGTTTCAAATGGACATTTCTCGAAACCCAAAATTATTCTTCTGTGTAACCATTTTTTGTTTTAATATTATGATCTTGAATCCCTCTTACCTACAAATTACTTTGCATAATTTTAAAACAATTTGACACTTTAAAACAGATAATTTATTAAAAAATTAATACATTTATAATGTATTCAGTAAATGATGTCCCTGTTCATAAAGTATTCAGAGATCATAGACCCTTATCTTTTAAAGTTTTTGATCTCAGATTTTGTATGTAAAAATATAGCTGCTTTCTTTTTCTGTAGTTGGCATTTTCTTTTCTTGAGTTCTGTTATTAGCCTTCTCTCTTTTGAGTTGTTTCCTTGCTCTTTATTTTTGCAAGTTGCATTTAAAAATTTTTGCAAGTTGCATCAAAAATTTTACTTTTGTCCTTTCTTGTTCTTTTTATCAAAATAGTAGGCTTTTCTTCTATTTATTCCTAGTAACCTGACCTAATTACCTATTGATATTTCAGGCTTTAATAGCAACAACTTTCAATTTAGCCAAGTTGATTTCTTCTTTTATTTATAGTTTCTCTTATTTATTAGTGGAAGGTTTTCTTGCACCCAAGTCCTAAAGAATATCTTACTTCCCTGAATTAGTTTGTCTCTCAGACTCTATTTTTTTGGAAACTGTCTGCATATTTTCCTAAGCTTCTCAATGGTTGGCATAATTAAAATGCACTTTCTTAGTGTTTCTGGTTCCCTATCTTTTCCTTGAAATCACAAAATTCATTAATTTGTAATTATGTTAATTAAGCTTGTTTCCTTCGGCTTTAATTGGTATAAAGCAACACAAACAATATCCATAAAGGAAATCTGGGACAAAAGACCTAGAAACCCAATTCACTTTACTCCTCCCTCCCAATATTTTTCTATACAGATTAAATTACAGAGATATACTGCCCTAAGAGAACATTATTTCCAGTTTTTATATCTTGTCTCCCCAATACGTCTACAAAATTCATAAGGAAAAAATATCTGCTTACAACTTGCACTCCTACAACATTGCTACTTAAAATGTATACCCAGATGTGCATATTTGTCCTCTCCAGAAAGCTTGTTAGAAATACAGAGTCCCTGGCCCACTACAGACATACTGAATCAAAATCTGCATTTTACCAAACACTTCATGTGATTTGTATGCACAGCATATAAATTGAATAATATTGCTATGTATCATGGCTTACATGTGATAGGCACTGGTAAAATCATTGTTGTAGGTTTTTAGTCATCTCTGAACTAATCAAGATTAGTAATCAAGATCTAATGATCTTCATAGGGTAACTAAAATGTTTGCCTTCCAAATTCCCAAACCTAAAAAAACTTTGGGATGCAAAAATAAATCTATAATTTTAATAAAAAACATTAAAATCTTAATACAGTTTTATTTTTAAACTTTCAGTAGTCAAATTTTAAGTTTGATGTTGCAGATTGGAAACATGAATTTTTCAGCACTTTCAATTGGTACATTTATTTTGTGGTCACTTTAATGAATATTTTTGATTAAATACTGGCTTACTTTCAAGTGATATCAACTGTGAAGCACAATATTTTCCTCAAACATTTCCTTCTTTTTTTTCTGTATGGTTTATGTTCTCTATTATGTCTAGATTGAAAAAGATTGATCATGGATGTTGTCATTTACAATTTTTGGAATTATTTTTTTCTTCTTCCCTCACTTAACTCATGACCTAAATTTAGTTAAATAACTTAATCTAATCAGTTCTTATAGATCATTTAAATTATTATGTTGCAATAGCAGAATAGACAATTCTGAAAAGATTTACATTATTTAATATCTGTTTTTTTTTTTTTTTTTTTGGCGGTACGCGGGCCTCTCACTGTTGTGGCCTCTCCCGTTGCGGAGCACAGGCTCCGGACGTGCAGGCTCAGTGGCCATGGCTCACGGGCCCAGCCGCTCCGCGGCATGTGGGATCTTCCCGGACCGGGGCATGAACCCGTGTCCCCTGCATCGGCAGGCGGACTCTCAACCACTGCACCACCAGGGAAGCCCTAATATCTGTTTTTTTGTCTTTCATTATTAATTTTTTTTTACAAGTTAAATCACAAAAGCATTATCCTTAAATCATTTCACATACACATTCTCTTAATACTTGTATTGTCAATCTATTTCTCTGTTTAACTATTTTAAAGTGATTACTCATGGTTTTTGTTTTTGTTTTTTAATTTACTTATTTCTTTTGGGCTGTGTTGAGTCTTCGTTTCTGTGCGAGGGCTTTCTCTAGTTGTGGTAAGCGGGGGCCACTCTTCATCGCGATGTGTGGGCCTCACTATCGCAGCCTCTCTTGTTGCAGAGCACAGGCTCCAGACACGCAGGCTCAGTAGTACTCATGGTTTTGTATACAAAATTAATCGTTTTTACATCATCATTTCTTACTGCATTTTACTTTTGCAATAGCAATCACTAGTTTTTAAGAACTGTATTTTTATTGAACTTTTATTGAGATAATTATTGATTCACATACAGTTGTAGGAAATAACACAGAGAGATCCCATGTACCCTAAAACCCATTTCTCTCAATGATAATATTTGTGAATTATCTGACAATATCACAGCCAGGATATTAACATGGATACAATCCACCAATCTTAGAGTTCCTCAATTTTACATATACACATTTGTGTGTGTGTACATTTAGTTCTATACAGTTTTATCACGTGTAGCTGCATGTATATACCACAATAGTCAAGGTACTGAAGAGTTCCACCACGACCAAGATTCCAGTATTGTCATTTTATAACCTCTCTGCTATCCTCAACCCCTACTGTTTCTAACTCCTGGGAATCACTAATCTGTTCTCCATTTCTAAAATTTTGTCATTTCAAAATGTTATATAAATAGAATCATCCAATATGTTACCATTCAGTATTGGCTTTATTTACTCAACACAGTTCTCTGAAGACACATCGAAGTTGTTGCATGTATCGATAGTTTGTTCCTTTTTATTGCTGAATAGTGATTCCTGGTATGGATGTACCACAGTTTGTTTAGCCATCCATCTGCTGAGGGACATCTTGGCCGTTTCTAGATTTTGGCTGTTTCAAGTGAAGCATCTATGAATATTTGTATACAGTTTTGTGGGTGACTATGTTTTCATCTCATAAGTTTTAATTTTTATTTCAATTGGCTGATAATCCCAACATGTAAAGTACATAAGATTTTTACTCTAAGTTATACTTATAATTGAAAATGTACAATCATATAATGATAATTCTGAAGCACGTCTTGTCCATATTACTCATTAAATGGATTACATAAGATGGTAATCAGTGTGATTACATGATCATAGTCTTGTACAAGTTTGCTGTTTAATATGACTTTGGTTATTTAACCTTTCATAGGCCAAGAGTGAAACTACACTAAATAGCAGATTTTATACAAATATTGCAGCCAACTGTTAGTGCATTCCTAACAATGCCTAGAACAAGCCTAACTACTGCGCCTATTAAACTTTGAACAGTTACCACCATTCACCTGGTAATAGTTATGCACATTACATGCTTAGTTCAAGTTAGTAAATAAGGAAGAAAAAATGAATCTCCTATATGACAGATACTTTACAGACTTCCAATAATTGTGTGTGTGTTTGTATATTGTGTATAAAGCTTCTAAATTTAACTCATCCATTATCCATCCATTCAACAAATTACTACTAAATGCCTGTTATATGGCAGACCTAAGGCTAATGCTTATAATTTAAAGGTTAAATAATATGATCTTTGGTATGAAAGGGTTCATTGTTTAAGGCCTATATATATATATATATATGGCTGAAATAAAAAATGCTATGTTTTAGTTATGACTAATTAGTATTACTGGAAAGTGGTAGTGAATAATTTTAGTGAACTTACAACTATATAGAGAAAATCATTTTTTTAGTACTGTGCAGAGAACCAGAAAGAGAGACCAAGAAAGACCAATTTTGTGTGTGCAGAGAGAAAGAAAGACCAATTTTTATTAAAAACATGTTTTTCTGGATAGATCCTATTTTGAGATATTAATTTGTATTTTAATTCTTTCTCCTTGCTTTCTTTCCCACATAAGTAGGTGACATTTGTTACTTAACTCCCTCAGTTATATGTCAGGAGTAAAAACTGAGGTAATCTGCAAATTTTACTGGATTTAATTTTCTAAAATTAAATTCCCAGGGAACTTAGTTTTGCCCAAATGGAAGAAGAGGCTCCTTGGGTAGAGACTGAGTCTATTAAGGGACAAGAGGATTGGTTGGTGAGTTAAGCTTTTTTCCCAAACTGAAACAGATTCTCCTGTACTGGAAGACATGTATAGAGAGATCTGCCTTTCCCTGAGTATTGATAACATGTCTTGACGTCTTGAGGTTAGCTTTCTGGCGGGAGCACCAAGGACGTGTGAGACTATGAGACAAGGAGGGCTACCTGGTGCATCTAGGCATCAGGGTTATAGTGCCCATAACAGATTTCTTTTACTCATAGCATAGCATCCCCAGACTTGAACAGTCATTGAGGAAGGAGTGAGGGACATCTCGGTGGCTATAAACCTGCCGCACTAATGTGGTGTAAGACCTCGACATGTGGCATAATGTGGACAAAAGGAAAACTTGTGCAATGATAGAGATTTATATTTCCTCCAGCTTGGGAGAATAAAGCACAAAAGGAAAATTACAGTGGTTTATAAGGTACAAAGAGAAGCAATGTTTTATTTGAACACTTGAGTTTGTGGCCTGAGATCATGTCTGCTTATAGGGCCACTCTGGGACAGAAATGAGTTTCTCTGTCCTGGGTATTGGTCTGATGCTCAGGGTTTTCAAGGAAAAGGGCTGTGCTCTTTTCAGTGGAGAAGAAGGAGGAGCTGGTGGAGACAACCACAGCTCAGGGGAAGAGCTAAAACAGAGGAGGAGTTAAGTTTGGCTACACTGAAGAAGCAGAGCAAGGAGAACAGAGTGTCTAAAGAGGAAATGGTAAATGTGCATGATAGAAACCTCTCCTCGTCTTTCTTAACTGATTTTTAATAAACCTAAAAACTAAAATCCTGAAACGATGAGTGTGACAGGACTGGAAAATAAAGCAGTGAAGGGGCTGACGTTTGTACAGTGATTTGAATGAGCTAGACAGAGACAGTCTGTGAGGCTAGGGAAACACCTGACAAACGTCGGGGGTACAAACGGATTATCAAGGTAGCTAAAATCCAAGTTCACCATGATCTCAGTAATACAGATATATATATAATAAAAACATAATATACATTGTGTGTGTGCATGCATTTGTACGTGTATGTGAGTGTGAATTTCGAAAACAAATTTCTGTCTGATTTTGTTTTCTACGGCATTGGCTTTACTGGAAAGGCTATATGCTATATAGACTTTTTAGGAAGGAACCAAGGTAATAAAAGTAGCTATGTATTTTGGAAGTCACTACTAGAATAATCTATGGAGTCTCCTATCACTGTACTAGACCCTTTGATTGTGTGCAATGATATTAAAAGAAACTGCAATTTTTTTCAATGTAGTAAGTTCGTTGGAGACCAAGCCTTGATATAGTTTTCATAGTATTATCATTTGTGTTATAAACAGATGTTTTAAAAAACCCAACAGTGTATTACTGAGATTTCTCTCTGGGTGTAGAAATACATGAACATTTCCTATGCTGTAGGATCTAGTTACTATTGGTCTTATATTTTTCTTCTCCATTCATCACCTGGGGAGTTTGACATTTACAGTTTGCCAGTGATGAGTCTTAGAGGAGAGAGATGGGTCAGTCTGATGCTAAAATCAGCAGAGGCTATAACATGAACACCAATAAAGTCAAATGATCTTGAGCTTGACACTCTCCTTCTTAGTCCTTTGGTTTTACTTTTCCCGGGAGCACCTGGATGCTGACAGATTTGTGTAGTGCAAGGCTGGGAGTCATTTAATGCAGGCACACTTCACAGCCACAAGTTTCACATTATAGTCACGTGATATTAAGACAAGTGGAAAAGAGCCTTCTGGGACAAAAGTTTCCTCTTTGTTACCTCCTAAGAAAGACTCATCCATGGTGTAACTATCTTCCTTGTTCAAACTTGACTTCAGATTAAAACCTCGCCCAATCTCTAATTTTACAAAATAGTGTGAAATAATCTTGTCCAATTAGAAGTTGCACAGGATGGCAAAAGAATAAATTGAGAGAGAAACACAGCAGAAAGGTTTTAGAATTTTAGAGAAATTGCTAGACGAAAAAGTTAATAATTGTACTTTTGATTGATGGAAAATTATATAAAAAGAGTAGAAAATAAAACATATTGTAATTAATCAAGTTCTTCTTGTCAACTGACAAAGTCCAGTTCGCCAGTTATTTACTACACTTCTACACTGAACTGAGAACTTGTCCTTAAATAGTTAAAATCATGTCAGGGAAGTGAAACATTCACAGGCTAAAGAAGTTAAATAATGATTAATTCATATAATTACAACCTAAGAGTAGTGACAGAGATAATGAATTAAGACTTTGAGGGGCAAGAGAGAGCTTGGAAGGGTGAGCATCAGCGCCATCTCTCTGCTGGGGAGCAAAGTGCAGAAGAGCCTTTGATAATGAGTGGGTAGTCTGAATAAAGGCAAAAACGTTCAAGGACTTTTTCCACCATAGAAAGTAGAATACTACTGTATATTCTTGGACATGGGAAAACTAATGAAAGAAATGACACTTTAGGAAGATTAATTTGACAAATATTCAGGAGAGATGGAAAGGGAAGAGACTGTCTACTTTATACAGCATAATAAAGCCAGTTAGTTAGACAGCAACACATGAGAGGGAGGAGAAAATATTGTCGTAATTATCTCTGTTTGCTAATAAAAGGGAAAGCCATTCCTATGTTGTGGTCTCATTGCTGAATGCTAAACTTGAATCTGTCCTGATCTGAAACCACCTTTGGGATCTTCATGGCTTCTGATTACTAGAGCTCCCATGGGGCATGACTTTCCATCTAAGTGAATTCCTACACCCTGTATAAGGGCCAAAGACACCTGGAATAGTCTGTCCCCAGGTATAGGACAGAGCACATGTGTCAAGTCCTTAGAATAGAAAGCCACCTCATTTATGCTGTCTTGAGTTACATTTATCTCTATCAAGTGATGAGGTTTAGTTCATTTTTGCTGTTGTGTTGTTCTGAATTCCCTTTATCACTCAAAATTTAATGCCCAATTTCAGTTATTAGATGTTCACCCTGATATGCTGCTACCTCTGTATTCATGTCCTTTCTCTTCTCTGGACACCAACTCCAACCCTTGGATTCGCAACCTTCTTTTCCAGCTGACTCCTTAAGGACTTAACACTGGCCTGAATGAATGTAAAACTCTACTTAGTCAGTTGAGTTTACCCTGAGCTCAATATCTCTGAACTTGCCTTTGCCCTTGGGAAATATGCTATTTTCATATTCACTCTTTCTGTATTTGATTAATTCCTACTTGTCTTTCTTGGCTTGCCTGCCATGGTACCCAACTCTGTTTGGGATATTCTCTGCTGATTTTGAACCCTGTCTTCTGTTGGGTAGGGGGAAATTTCCTCCTCTACCCCTCTTGAGTTCTTGTGGCTGGACCAGTAATCAAACTGACACAAGACGGATTAAGAGGGGAAAAAAAAGAAACAAGTTTAATTCGTGTGCACCGAGGTCTCATAGAAATGGGACCTAAGAAATGGCCAAAGCAGGCAGCTTTTATACTTTTTAAGACAAAGAAACAATACCTTTGAGAGGAATTGACAGGACAAAGAAACTTAGGTTTGGGTGCTTAATTAGTAAGGAATTTAAGCAAAGTTTGAGCTCGGGTAGTAAATTAGTAAAGAAGTAACAAGGTTTGGTTATAGAGGCTTCTTGGCCCTAAATTCCCTATCTCTGGTGGTAAGGATGTCTTTCTACTTCCCTGTACAGGGAGGGCACCTTTTGCTTGGGAGATTTATTTCCTGCTTTCAGGGAAAAAGGGAGGAGGATCAAAGCCTCCCTCTTGTATATGCTGGCCACATCTTAAATAAGTTTAGTTCAAATAATCAAAATGCAATTGAAGCATATTTTAAGGTAGACTGCCCTGGGCCCCAACACTTCTTTGAACCCCTTCAAACTGCTTGCTGTCTTTTGACCACAACTTGATCATGCCCATCTTTTCTTCTGCAATTGCCTTGTTTTTTTGTTTGTTCTGAAGGGTCTTTCCATATTTTTATCATTGTGGGTCCCTCAAACATGTTAAAATCCATTTCAAAACCCACTGATTATAGAAAGCATTTTTGTCTGTTTATTCCCCACTATTATGCATTTTATTTCATTTCATTATTTAACATATCTTAAATAAATTTAAAGTACACATTTACATTCATTTCTAACCAAATTTATTCCAAAACTGGTTTAATGATTTGTGTATTCAGCAAAGTAAAATTAAAATATTTTCAAATTAAAGCAAATGAAAAAAAGGAGCACAAAATAAGATGAACATTATTATGTCCTAAACTCTTGGCTAGAGATTGGACACACAAACAATAAGCAAGAGAGAAACATGTCAGTTATCAGAATCAGAAACTGATAACATATCAGTTATCAGAATTTATTTCTAAAAACAAATTTTTCAGAAAAGAGATTAGACACTTACTCATATTTGCATCTTCTCATAGAGAAAATAATATGCAATATAAGGCTAAATATCTTTAAGAATACCCTTACAGTAACCATCTGCAAATTCTAAAGAAATAACTAAACCTTATGACCTGTCATGCATATCTTTAATTTTGTAGGTACAAAAATGGGTACTTCTTTTTTGGAAAATATGTTTAACCACACATTATATTATAGACTATTATTTTTTATTCAAAAAATTGAATAATATAATATTATTTTATTTCAAGAAATGAAAAATAAAACTTCAAAATTAAGATAGCAAAGTCTGATTTCAGAACAACTTCAAGCTGAAAACAATCCAAAAAAGAAAATAAAAAGAAAGCAAGCAAGGCCAACTCTTAGAAAATGTCTTCCAAGACTAGTCCTAAAGGTTTCCCTTTTGCATATTCGTTCTTTTTCCTCTGGCTGATTCACCAAAAACTAATGACTTGATACATTGACCCAGTGAAAAGCCAACTCTGAAAAGAAGAGTGCTGACAGTCCAGGGAAAAACAATGAATTCATTGGTCAGCTTCTCTGGCAGCCTTCTCATTTCCTGTAGGTTTCTAGGCTTCTCACTGGTTGTGATGTTAAAAGCCAGCAACCCCTTGTTTATTAGAATCCGAAGCTAGAGAAGTGTCCTGGTTTATACATATCTACTTCCTATAAACACACAAATTCACATACACATGCATTTTTCATTTTCTTATACAATATGTCAGGATGGAAACCCTCTACTTTTAAGCCCACGGGAGTTGTGCAGTGAATCATTGTGCTTGAATCTAGATACAAGTGTCTTTCTGAAAACATTTTTAGATGGCTTTAAACATCTCTGGATTCTTGTTTCAGTCAGACGGAGGATTCAAGTCTCAAAATCTACAGATTTTTTTTTTTTCCCCCAGTGCTGCAGTTCTTAGCTATCACAGTTTTCTCCTATCGGAAATACAAAATTCTTAATATCTGCAATGGCCCAAACTGATCATTTAGTCCTAGATATGGAAAGAAATCACCCAAGTTAGACGGTGTGACTTGCCCAGATTTAGATTAATAGTTAATAGAAGAATCACACAACCAGAAATGAAGAGTGATTTTCTTTTTCTCTTCCTTGGGGAACAATAACCAAAATTTGGCTTTTACATAAATATTTGGAGAATTTTTTTTTTTTTTTCATTCATTTATAACTTTCAGTGGCTTCCTATCTAAGGAAGGATTTACTTCCTGAGTAAAATCCAAAGTCTTCCCTACCATCTACAAAGCAGGACTTGACCACCGCACACTACTTCTGTGATTGTACTTTGAGTCCCCTGAGTTTCCCTTACTCACAGTGCTTCAGCCATACTGGCCTCCTTGTAGTTTATAAAGAATGACATTACCTCTCAAGGTTTTTGCATTTCTTGTTATTCTTTCTGGAATGCTCTTCTCCAAATACTTGCATGTATTTTTCATTTCTTTTATGGCTCTCCTAAATATCTAACCAGTGAAGAGTTCATGCCACCCTATAAAAAAAAACCTCTTAGCCAATGCTAGTTAGTTTTCATTTCTCTTACCCCACTTTATTTTTCTTCACAGTTCTTATCTCACCTCAAAATATTATATATTTGTTGATTTATTGTCATTGTTCTTGACAGAATCCAAGTCCCTTGAGAACAAGGACTTCATCATTTTTTTTTCATTGCAGGTCCTCAATACCTAAAGCAGTGCCTGACACATAGTAGTTTTGCATCAAGGATTTCCTGAATGAGTAAAAACTGTACTTATTCATTCATATAATTAATCCATGCTGAATACTTACTTTGTGCCAGGTCCAGTATTATGTAGGGACAAGAAATAAAGCAGGTAAGATCCCCACCATCAAGGCAGGTGGGAAGACAGATATTACACATGTTAAAACACATATGAAGATAAAGAACAATCAAGGAAGAGAACAGGGGCTTCCCAGGTGGCGCAGTGGTTGAGAGTCCACCTGCCGATGCAGGGGACACGGGGTCGTGCCCCGGTCCGGGAGGATCCCACATGCCGCGGAGCGGCTGGGCCCGTGAGCCATGGCCGCTGAGCCTGCGCGTCCAGAGCCTGTGCTCCGCAACGGGAGAGGCCACAGCAGTGAGAGGCCCGCGTCCAGCAAAAAAAAAAAAGGAAGAGAGCAGGTTGTTATGGTAAGTAGTAAAAGGGTGTGATCTAATTTAGATTGGAATCAAAGAAGAGATCTCTGAAGATATAACATTTAAGTTCGTATTTGGATAATGAGGAAAATAAAACCAGGCAAAGAGTGAGAGTAAGAATGCTCTATGCATGAGAAAAAAGAACTTAGAATATTAGAGGGACAAAAAAGAAGGCTGGTTTCACTGTACTGTCTGCCAAGTGAACTAAACTATACATTTATATATGCCGGTCTGGAATCCAGAAGAGACATCTGAGGTCTATATAAATGTGGGAATTATTAGCATAAAGCTGGTTTGTAAAAGCATGGTAATGGATAATATCCCCCCTAAAGAGAGCACAGAGAGAAAGGGTCCTGACCAAGACTGAGGAACTACCACATTAATAATTAGGAAGTGAAGTGTGAAATGAAGGAGAATGCAAAGAAACAGCCAGACTAGTTGAAAGATGCTGTGGATTTCTAAGATTATGGAAGACAAGGAGGAAAGATTCTCAGAAGACACTATCTGACAGTTTTGAATAGCTGAAAATTCCCAGGAAAAAACCTCAAAATTGACAATAGATGTGACAGAACAAAGGCTAGTGTTGCCTTTCCCCAGAGCACAGTTTTGCAGTGTCATGGAGAAGAAAGACAAACGTTCCTGAGAGAATGAGAAAGCAGAAGTTGAAGAAACAGAGACTGTGTGTTTATAAAATCTGTTCCAGGAGTTTGATTAGTAAGAGAATCTAGATAATTAGTGGGAGAGTAAAAGGGGATGTGTGATAAAGGAGACTTTTGTTTTGTGTTAAGAGGGAGTAATGGGACTATGTTTGCCAAATGGAAGAACCCTGAAGAGAGAGAAATTTCTTTATAAAAAAATCACATATACACAAAATCCTGCCTTGGATTTCAAGGAATTCATGAACCTTGTTAAATCCTTTTAGAATTCATGGATCTCAGTTTACTAACAGATGAGCAATGTGATAGTGTGATTTATAATAAGAAATATATATTTGGTCTTTGTCCTATTTGTGGCACAGAGTTCCTAAAATCTTTTGAAATTTCTGATACAGGTGTCTTTTGTTATGTGAATGAGGCGATTTTGGGGACCCATTTAAGGATGGGCACTGGTTGCCAGAGGAACCAACCATGTGATTTGAAGGTTGGAACTTTAAGTCTCACGCCCTGACATCCAAGAAGGAGGGAGGGGTTGGATTCAATTACCAATGACAATTGATTTACTCAATCATGCCTATGTAATGAAGCCTCCATAACAATCCCAAAAGACAGGGTTTGGAGAGCTTCCGAGTTGGTGAACACCTGGAGATTCAGGGAGAGTGATGTGTTGGGAGATGGCTTGGAAGCTCTGTGCCCTTTCCCCATGCCTTGCTCTAGACATCTCTTCCATCTGGCTTTTCCTGAGTTACATCTTTTTATAATAAACCAGTGACCTAGTAAGTAAAATGTTTCTCTGAGTTTTGTGAGCTACTCTATTTCTCTAGTTCTGGGAAATCTACAGAGAAGGGTTATAAAGTTTAAGGAGGTGCTCTCTATTTTTAGAAGAATGACTTGGGGTGCACAGTTCAGTATCATGCTCATTTTAAAATGATTTCTTCTGGTAATAATGGCTGAACTGATTGTAAACTGAGAGTGCGTATGGCCTATTGGTCACCTCTGTGCTGAGCAGTTTTGCTTCCGGGAGTGTAATAGGGAAACTTGAGTACATCTATGTTCTGTTGTAATTTGAATCCAAGCTTTCCACACCCCCCGCATCCAAGAATGATACAAATTAAGTGTAAATGAGAGGAAATATGCTATGCTTTCCAATAATAAATATAATGAACTATTTTCCAACTGAAGACAAAGAATACTTTCATGTCAGTATCAATAATGGAAGAATTCTTTATTTTAAAAGCAGAAATCCTTATGTGTGATCTACCCCAGCAATTGGGGAGAAAGAATGAAGGTTTTACTTTGCTCTTTCAGTCTCAGTGCCTTCTAGTATCACTCTGCTAAAAACTTGATGCCTATTTGAATGTTGCTATGACTTCATCTTTGGAGAAATGGTTCAGAACACTGTTTCAATAGAACTAGGAACCAAAGTAATGTACAATTTTGCCAGTGTTCTAAAGGTGATGACTATGGAGAATGCAACATGGCAGGAGGCAAAACTGGAGATTGGAAGAGACCCTCGAATGAAGTGCTCTGGCCCTGTTTTTAATTCCCTATCATCTGAGATGATAGGTGAGATGTTAGTAGGGATTAAGGCTTGGCCAGGTTATATAAAGTCTTTCATTTATCAAACACATTATTCTGCTTCTGTCTGTGACCAATATCTGATAAAAATTCTTATCATCTACCAGAACTTTGTATCTTCAACATACTTTATAGTTATTAATGATACATGAGTATCTCCATGTGAGGCACAATTTGTATTATATCCATTTTACCCTCTACTCCTAGCCTGTGCTATTTTACTGATAAACAAGCCTATCTCAGTAAGGTTTATTAATGAAGTATGTTCACCCAATAAATATAAGACAGTCTTTAAGTCTCTAGCAATTTAAAGAAATCTCTTTATAGGTAAATACTTCAATGTATATTTATTTCCACAGGAATGGGATCATATAACACAAACACTTTTTTTTTTTTTTTTTTACATCTTTATTGGGGTATAATTGCTTTACAATGGTGTGTTAGTTTCTTCTTTATAACAGAGTGAGTCAGTTATACATATATATATGTTCCCATATCTCTTCCCTCTTTGTCTCCCTCCCTCCCACCCTCCCTATCCCACCCCTCCAGACAGCGACAAAGAACCGAGCCGGTTTCCCTGTGCCATGCGGCTGCTTCCCACTGGCTATCTACCTTACGTTCATATAACACAAACACTTTTTAAATCTACTTTTCACTCAATTAATTATGGACACCTTTTTAAAGATCCATTTGTATAGTACATATTACCTACAAGATTTGATATGAAGGACAGTAGTTTTTTTTTTAGCTCTTTTGATTGTCAGCAAAACCACTAACTCTTGAAGTGTCTTTAACCTCAGTTAGCCCCAGAAATGAATGCAGGGCCCCAGACAACAGCCTGGGAGGGCTTTTCATGGACATATAGACTTGACATGATGTGGTTGATAGGTTACACCAGTAAGGTGGGTGTGTAACCTTTATATCACACACATATCTAATTACTAACTCTCTGATGTAGGTGTTATTTTCCTATTTTTATAACCAGGAAACCAAGACTCAGTGATGCTGAGTAGCTTGCTCATATTCAAGCAGCTAACAAATACTGGAAACTTAGATGTGAGGCCAGCCTTTCATAGCAAATCCCTTGTAATGCATACAACCACTACTTTTATGATTATCATCACTAGTTATTTTGTCCTGTTAACTGAATCGACTTGAAAAGTTGTAAACCTAATTTTAGAGAGTAAGAGTTCCAAATTCTAAATTATCATCAGTTTGAACAACTAGATATTAGCACTGAGTTAACTGTTTGCGCTATAGCTGTGCTTTTAATATATGAAATAAGAAAAAGGCAGAGAAGGATGGATTTGCAAAGTGGTTAATCAATACTGGTTATTGTTTTGTTTTAAATCTTGACTTTATAACCTTGGATAACATTTTAAAGAAAGAAGAACTGACTATATGGAACAGGAGAGCTGTGAAGTAAGTGCTCAGGTGATCTGTGGTCAGGTGCTGGCCCACAACTATCAGTCACATTGTAAACAAAGTAAGTATGGAAATTGAGAGTAGGCACTTAGAATTCTGCAATTTGCAGAATAATTCTGTGTTTGTTAAAGCTAATAATAAGAGAATAAATTTGAAATTTTGTCTTTACATTTAAATTTCATTTATTTAGTAATTTATTTTAATGTATATTATAGAAGTTTTAGTTTTCAATAGAACATTATTAGTTCAGTTTGTAATCTCTTTTATTTTTTAATTTTAGGCTTTCATTATTTTATTTTAAAATATATTTCAGAATTATTAGTCTTCAGGGGATTGGGGGAAAAATCATCCTTCACTACAAAGAGTTTGAGGAATACCGATAGAAGATTTTGTAGGTGCTGTGAATCCTCAGGACAAAATCATGGTCAGCAATTAAATTCTCAAATGAATGAAGAGACTGAGAAGATAGGGAATTTGAGGAGTTACACTACATCATGTACGGGGAGTTACACTACATCATGTACGGGGACGTACATCATGAAGGAGAGCACAGGCAGAGGCTGAGCACAGTTGCAAGAGGAGGCCAGCATCCAGAATTTCAAATTAGGTGGAAGGACACAGACAGAAAGGTCATAAAATATACAAAGTGTGCTGATGGCAGGCAGGTCACTCAATAGTTTGAACAACCTAAGGACAACTGACGCATCTTATTTTTCTCACAATTTGCTCGCTCCATTTAGGTCTGGTCAGGAAAAAGCTGGCTGAGGCTATTTCTCTCCTCAGTGAGACTGGGCCAACCAATTTCCTGGAGTCAGAAGAAAGCACTTTTCTCTGGGACATTCCGTAACTTTACTATCACCACCACCACCAAAATATTAGCAAAATCCAATCCTAAACAGAATGGTGAATTGTAGGGCTTGTGGATACAATCACATTTTGGAATAATGCTTATTCTTAAATTGAAAAATATTTTGTCTTTATGAAAGTATATGTTCCCAAATTTAAAAAGAGATATAATCCTACAATCTAGAGATAATCACATAATTTTAAGTGTTCCTTTGCTGTCATTTTCTCTGCTTGTATACTGTTCAAAATTTATATATGTCTGTCTGGACTTTTGCCTGTGTAGATTTTCTACCACATATTATATTGTAGTTGTATTGGTTTGCTAAAACTGCCATAGCAACGTATCACAAACTGTGGCTTAAACAGCAGAAACTTATTGTCTCAAGCTCTGGAGGCTAGAAGTTTGAAATCAAGGTGTTGGCAGGGTTGGTTCCTTCTGAGGGCTGTGAAGACTGTGAGGGAGGATCTGTCCCATGCCTCTCCCTTGCTTTTGGTGGTTTTTCTGGCAATCTTTAGCATTGCTTTTCTTGTTGATGCATAATCCTGATCTTTGCCTTTGTGCTCACATGACATTCTCACTGTGTGCATGTCTCTGTGTCCAAATCTCCCCTTTCTATAAGAACACCAATAATATTGGATTAGTGCCTGCCCTTATGAACTCATTTTAGCTTGACTATCTCTGCAAAGACCTGATCTCTAAATAAGGTCATGCTCTGAGATTCTAAAGTTAGGACATATCCAACATATCATTTTTGGGGAGAGGACAAAATTCAACCCTTAACCTTCATTCTTTTTATCAATTCTGAAACTGTTCTTTGAAAATCTCAGTTCTAATGACTGCATAATATTTTTATTGCTAAGATAAAACATGTTTTATTTAACCATAAATAACCCTTTTATTGGACATCTATTTTTTAACGTTTTTCAGCTTTATACGTAATAGTGCTATGAATATCCTTACATAGGAATATTTTGTGTATCTCTGAGTTTATACTTAATTTAAATTTTTAAAAATAAAGACATAGCATAAGAGTATGAATATTTATGATAGTTTCAATATTTATTTCCTAATTTATCCTACAAAATTGTAGGTGTTAACAAATATTTAAAAATCTAGTCAGCAAAAATTTAAAAGTCATTGTTGCTTTAATGTGAATTTTTTTGCTTTTAATGAGGTTGAATATTTTTTATGTTATCGTGATATTGCCCTTTTTTGTATGGGCCACTCAACTGCTCTTCCTATTTTAGTATAGGGGTATGTTAGTTGTCTTTCTGCTGATTTATAGGAGGAAGTTTCAATAAATATGACTTTCGTATAGAGAGAGCTTATTTTAGTTGCCATGTTTAGATATACAATATAAACTCAAATGCAAAATTACTCAAAAATATATAGAGGTTCATCATTTCATCAACAAAATTAAAGTAAAAAATAAAAATTTACTCCATAGTAAATAATCTTTAGGAAATATTTAGGATTTTCCATTCTGATAGGAAATATAATTCTAGGTATCCAGTTGCTGCAGAAAAAAGCTTATACGTCAATGAAAGTTAATTATAAGTTTTGTCTGACACAGAAAGGTGAAGTGACTTTCCAATGTCATAAAACTAGAGAAGAGCAGAAGTGGGAATAGAATTCAGGTCTACTGAATCCCAGTGCAATACTTCAGTGAGTAGACAACTATGATTTGTTGTGAAATAATAATTGCTAATTACTTTGGGTATTCCTTTCATCCTTAAAAGATCTAATAATGCTCACAAGTTCATAAAGGTGTTTTATCCAACGGACAGCAATGCCTTATAAGAGAATTTTTCCTTTAATA
Organism: Lipotes vexillifer; assembly: GCF_000442215.2. Classification (NCBI taxonomy): domain Eukaryota; kingdom Metazoa; phylum Chordata; class Mammalia; order Artiodactyla; family Lipotidae; genus Lipotes; species Lipotes vexillifer. The sequence continues at coordinate 223,958 of NW_006791919.1, read as the reverse complement.
TTATGTCAAATAAACTTTTAAAATTTGATGACATATCCAACTGAATTCTCTAATGGCATGTGTTTACGTTCTGTCTAAAGTGGGTGATGGGAGTATACAGGGTCTCTCCACCAAACATGCAGAATGCTGACATTTATTGTGCTCTTTCTCAGTGCCAGGCATTTACCTTGGTATTTAATTTATTCACCATAAAATTCCAAGAGCTAATAATTTTACAGATTAGATACTGAAGCTGAAATTGGTCCCAAGTCAAGCAGAGCAAATAGGAGAGTCAAACTTCACAGTCAGATCAAACTCCAAAGATCCCATCCTTTCCATGACACTACAGTCTTCCTACTCTCTACGAATGAGCACAGATAGTTTATCTTCTATCCTGACTAACCACTGAAGAAAGCAGAGACAGAAACTCAGATGGCTTAATGAATTCTGTGGGAATACAATTTTTAAACAGCATAATTAGACAAAAAGCAAAGGTGAAAGGAAGTAACATTTATTAAAGGTGTACAAGGTATCATTTAATCTTCACATTCACAACTTTATTATGGCTGTTTCATTCATGGGGGTGTTGATTTTCAGAGAAGTTAAATAAATTGTTTAAGATCATAAGGCTAGCTAGTGGTAGAACCAGGATTGAAAGGACATATGTCTGGCTCCACAATCTGAGAACTTTCCATAACTAACTTTTTGATATTGCCTCCTTTGTTAGAACAGTTTTTTTCCAAATTGAAGAGGATATAGAGACTGTTGTTAAGAGTTACCTCTGATTAATGGATACATACATGATTTTACCTACTCATCAATACTATTACTGTGCAGTTTGGAAAATAGTTTTAGTTTTTTTTTACTTTTTAAAATGTATATTTATTAACAGACAATCAGAGTTCATAATGTGTGAGCAAATATAATTAGTCTACAGTTAATCTTAAGAGACAAATGTAACTGTGATTTTATCTACATACTTGAATTTTATTTCTTTTAAATCTCTTGGCTACTGCTATCTATTATGGTAATGGTACTTTAATATCAGTATGCGTAAGACCTATCCAAAAAGAAAACATGCAGATACCTTGGCTCCAACTTACATATTTGGCTTAAGTATCTGGGGAAGAGCTTCATAATTTTTAACAACTCCCTCTAAATAACAAACATCACTGTATTGTGGGAAAAAAACCCTCTAAATAAATTCATATATAAGGCTAAATTTTAGAACTTCATGGAAAATTCTCAATGGAAAATCCCACCTTAGACAAGTAATTCTCAGACTTTGGTGTACATCAGCATCACCAGGTTTGTTAAAGGTTTGGCTTCTGGAGATATCAATTCAGAAAGTCCTGGAAATGGACATGAGTGGGTTACACATATTTATTGATAAAAGCTCACCAAGATATTTTATATTATATGAAAATTGGGAAAAGGTACTATAGAATTATATAGATTAAAAATTACTTATGAGATTATTGATAAAATGACTTAGGAATACTAATATACTTCCTCTGGGTGGTTTTGATAGAAAGAATTGTGCACTAAATTCTGTCTAGTCACATCAGATTGGTGATATCTGAAATCTATTAGGAATGAAAACTATGTATACTGACAGAATGAGGACTTTTAAATGCAATGTATTCTTGGGGACTTGGCTACCAAATGTTAGTGGGCCTTGCATTACCCATTTCCTAAAGTAGACACACAGTTTTTATCTGGAGTGTTCAGAATCCCATCTCCCCAGAAGTGTAGAATAGTCAATACAGGAACTCTTCATTTCCTGACTTCAGTTTTCATATATCAACTATGGATGTCAATACCAGCTACATTGTTTTAAATGTGAATTCAATATAATACTTAAAAAAGGGTCTAAAATACCTTTCCTGGACTGAGTCAGAAAAATCAGAGCCCAGAGTACAGAAACTGCATAATTTTAGAGCATCATAGAAAAACCGACTGAACTTCATTTAGAGATTATGTAATAGGGCCTCATTGAGAGACATTACCAGAAACATCACTAAGCAACTTATTGGTGACTTTTATTATTGACGTTAAGTATGATGCCGAATGGGTTGTTCACCAAACAAAGTGATTTGTTATAAAGAAACACTAGGAATTTTCCTCTCAAGTATAAGAATAAATATTCTTGACCAGATAGTTTACTTTTATTTTATGGACACTAAGAATCATGAGTGACTGAGTTTCCCATTTGAGTTAGCCTCCAGAAAGCTCAGAAAGTTATAACCCACTTTTTAGTAAGAAATTATGTGCCCTAATATCACCCCTAGATATACTGTACTTTTTCTAGACTTATTTTCCTTTTTGTCCCATTTCATTGATTTTAAATGCAAAATCAAACTTCTTGCAAAACCACTACAAATCACATATTTTGACATGATCAGGTAAAAGTAAATTAAATAAACTAATGAATAGTAAAAATATTTTTGATTAAACTATTAATAGTTAAATTTTTTGTAGGTTTTGTTGCTTCACATTAATCTAAAGATTTTTTTTTTTAAAAAACAATATATTAGCCATTGTCCCATATTGTTATCAATATGCTCTTTCTACGATGAATATGCTTATTTAAAATGTGTCTTCACCGTCTTTATCACTTACAATTTCATGATATTAAAGAATATTTGTCGGGCTTCCCTGGTGGCGCAGTGGTTGAGAGTCTGCCTGCCGATGCAGGGGACACGGGTTCGTGCCCTGGTCCGGGGAGATCCCACATGTCGCGAAGTGGCTAGGCCCGTGAGCCGTGGCCACTGAGCCTGCGCGTCCGGAGCCTGTGCTCCGCAACAGTGAGAGGCCCGCGTACCGCCAAAAAAAAAAAAAAAATATTTGTCATTAATTATTTATCTGCTTTTAAAGAACTAACAAAAATATCACTCTCAAAAATTATGATCGGATTTTTTTAAAAAATTACTTATGATTAAGAATAGCTTTATTGTGTAGACTGTGACAAATGTACTCAATAAATAATTGATAGCCACTCTTCTCACTGCTAACTTCAGAAAACCCATGATGGCCCTCACTTGAGCAGGATAGCCCCTGTATTCCTACGTGTAAAAACAATTATCTCCTGGATATTACCAGACCAGGTTTCTTCATAGAGGTGTGGAGCAAAGGGTAAGTTTAAATAATTTTAACGTGGGAGAAAATTCGGAAAGGAAGCTATAATGTGTAGGTGCGTGTCATAATAATTAAGCATTTGCATAGCTGACTGCAACCCTTATTAAGCAACGTGCCAAATGCCAGGCTGCTTTGCATAATGGATGTGGGAGAAGAAGTGACAAACACCAAAGTAATGGGACACATTAATAAAAGTTTGCACAGTGTGTGCCCTTCATGCAGGCTGTGGTGACAAATATCCATGCCTTTACAAACTACATGACATTATGTTGTTTAGTCCTCTGGGATTCGCCTGCCAATTTGCTGTCTATCATTTATTTTCCACTGTGGTGTGTATGCTTTGAGTGATCTCAACAGAAGGTCACAACCAGTGAAGCTTCTTTACCAAACATTTCTTTTATTCCTGTCTGGGGCTTTGAGTGGTTCATTTTTAAAGTTTATCATACTTCATTTTAGTAAACGTCCCAAGGAGATTCAGAGTAGGTCCTGGGACCCAGGTCTTCCATCAGTGTGTTTGCTCTGTGTGCTCCTGTGGTCTTCCCAATTCCCATTTCTATAAATAATTGCTGGAACATTTGCAGTCACACTTTTATTGTCCTTAACCTTATCTCTTGTTACGTTTATGGTTCTTATAAAAGGGGGAAAAAAAAAAAAGAAAGGAAGAAAGAAGCTTTTCTCAGTCTCTATTTTGATGCTTATTGGCTATAAGCAGGTGGGAAGCAGTATATAATACTGCTCTTAAAATTACATCTGTCTCCATCAAAGTTCTCCTCACTCAGGCTCAGCCATCAAAGTAGAGGTAGGTGACTTACTGATAGTTAAATAGCATATCACCAGAGATCAGGATACAGTGTTCTCACTACATAAAATAACTTTGCCTGTTTTAAACTGAACAAGCACAGCAAATTATCTTTTTCCCTCCGTTTTTATTTCCAAGCCAGTGTTTAACAATGGACCTTTACAAAGGGACATATTAAAACATCACCCTATCATCTCAGGTTTTAGTTGTCCAATGGCGAAATTGAAAGAGGTGCACACACAGGGGGAGGACACTGTGCTTTTCCCAGAAGAGACAACCCTGTAATCTTGTCTAAAGCACTCAATTATAGCCCTGTGATGGGGGTAGTGGACATTAACACCAGGGCTGCTCTGAGCACCCCCAAGGCGCCAACACCTGGATAGTCTTTTATCCTCTGCCTCATCATTTCCAGTGTGGTATTTTTAGCACCTCACAAAGCTGGCATGCTGGGCATCTGTCCCTCCTAGTTCACTATCTCTCTCCCTCTCTCGTTCTGAGGCAGGCAGGCACTGGTGTAACAGCTGAATGGTAAGCTGGCTCTGGACAGATGCACTGTTTCTCTACCTTTTATGTAAATATTCTGAGCTTGGCCGGGAGAAGAATCAGAACAGAGGAGAAGAAGAAATTTGCTCATCTTTGGGCCAGATTTCAAGCCTTTTGAGTGTGGTACTCATTTCATTTGGGAAGGGTAATGATGTGGTAAGCAAGTCCTTGATAAAACCCCATTACTTGCAATGTGTTTGAGGCTTTTCTTTCTGGGAGCAGAGGGAACCGTGCTACCTGTGGCAATACATCATTTTAAAATATACCAAATATGCAATTATAAGGCATGAATTCTGAATTAAAGGGCTTTATGTTATTGAACTTTTAAAAATGGTTCCTACCTTTTGACACATCTTCTATTCAATCCATTCCAAACCTGCAGCTCTCAGTCATGTTCTATTTTCAACATTTTCATTAATATACATTTTAAGTTCATGTCTAAATCAACCAACTGTGAAACCACATTTGATCTGTGCTTTCCAAACTACTGTCAACATGTTTTTGTGAATAAAATTTTTATTAATGTGCTTATTACTTATGCAGTAAAAAAAATAATATCTAATATTAAAAGTATTACACCTATTGCTTCTTTGTTACTGATTGAAAATATGATTTTAAATTGAGGGTGGGGCTTCCCTGGTGGCGCAGTGGTTGAGAGTCCGCCCGCCGATGCAGGGGACACGGGTTCTTGCCCCGGTCCGGGAAGATCCCACATGCCGCGGAGCAGCTGGGCCCGTGAGCCATGGCCGCTGAGCCTGCGCGTCCGGAGCCTGTGCTCCGCAACCAGAGAGGCCACAACAGTGAGACGCCTGTGTACCGCAAAAAAAAAAAAAAAAACAATTGAGGGGGTCTTTCATAAAAACACGTTTTATCTTTCCCAGTAAAGTGGCCTAAGTAACTTGTAGGCACTTGATTATTTTGATGATCATTGTACTAATTTGTTAATTCAGCATAAGTCCAAGATTTTTAAATCCCATGATTTGCTGTGCCAATCCTGGGCTGTTTCCCTCCCAAATCCATTGCTGACACTTCCCTGATCTGCTCTGTACTGCGGGACTCTGACCCTGCAATATCCTCAGTGTCCCTTGCCAATAGTTTACATTTAAGTTTGTGCCATGAGAGGTAGTGGAAGGAGACAAGAAGAAGGAAGGAAGGGAGAAGGCTCCCCTCTCTCTCTGCTTTGGTAGATGTCTCTGAGAGTGACTGAAGTCTCTGCTGTGAACCCAGCATTCAACAGCCAGTCCTTCTCTCCACCATATCAGCTCTCACCAGGCCAGAACCTGGTCCTAGATTGTGTCTGGTGGCCCCAGCTGCTGGTCTCTACTAAAACCACTGCTTCTCTTGACTCCTGAGGGTGTTGGTAGCTTCTTCCTGTCCTCATCTCTGGTTTGCTTCATGATTTCAGCTCAACCAACAACATTTTAACAAATCCAGTCGCATGGCCATTGGAGTGTTCTTCAAGAGAACCCACTGTGGGGAGCATAAATGACTGACAGCTTCCAACTGCTGCATGTTTGGATACACTGTGGCTTTCATACAAGTCTACACTTATCCCAAGCTACTCTCAGCCAATGACTACGAATGATGGGGTAATTAGAATCAGGTCATTACCGTACAAGGCAGGATTCCTTTAATGGGCAATCTTTGCTTTGGGGTCTATGACAGTTCCCAGAACTGTACTGTGATCTGAGACTTTTCCTACCCAATCATCCTTCCTTCTCTCCTCTCATAGTTGTAGGCATGCCTCATGATTTGATGGCTCTCTCCACTTACTCTTGTTCCTTCCTCCTTTTCCTTAGTATTATAATGTGTACTGTGAATCTGTAAGAAAGAAGATATAGAATTTTTCAAATGTACTTATTCATATAACACTATTTTAGAGAACTTTTGGGGGATATTATTCTATGCAACATTCTTTGTGGGAATAGTCACATAATTTTTAAACATAGTAATTTATCACCTTGAAAATTTGCTACTTCTTTTCTAATTAATCAAGATACGGAAGGTGAAACTGCAGAGTTTACTGCAATTAAGGCAGGAAGGAGTTCTTGTTGAACTGATGTTAGATGGCAGTGTGGGGAGATGACTGTGTTTTAAAAGGATGAATATGGTCAATTCAAAGAGAAAGGAAATGATTATATTGTTAAGTGTCTCCAGTGTGCCAGGTTATATAGTAGGCTTCCCCATAACAGCAAGCTTTGTCTGACTCTAAAACCTTTCCATGAAAGCTCTAAACCTGATTATTATCAAGACAATCATTTGGTATTTCAACCTTGTGTTGAACACTTTGATGAAAATATTATTTTCCATGAAACTTTTGTTCCTATCATCACTGTATCTTGATTTGATTGATTTCTATGTTACTATAAGATGGAAATGAATTTAAACATTTATTTTAACTACATGGAAATAAATCAGTTTTATCATGTATGTCCTTTGGAAATGTGCTTTTTTGTTTTCTTTTTGCTTTTTCCTTTGGAACCTGATTAAGAATTAAATGCATTTAAGCATTTAGTTTCCTGAAGGATCTAGATAATAACCTCTCATTTTCTTTCACAATCTCCTTTTTGATTTCTTGTGATGTTCTTATTTTTATATATCTAAATTGAATTTTTTTTATAGGCCTATTAGAGGATGACAATCTGATATTTATTTGTCTTTATTTATTGGTTGAACCAGTACATCACTAAGGTTGTCCTATTTGAAGATCAGAGCACACTGAGCACACTGCTAAATAGCTGCTTAATTATAGTCAACAATCAAAATTAATGTTAAGCAAAAGTTCATGTTCATTAAAATAAATGTGCAAATAAAAGGCTTTCCAGCAAATAATTTATTTCCCCATGAAGCTTTTTGATTTTACTTATTTAGTAGCCACATAGAGATTCCCAAAATGTCATTCATTCATTTATTTATTCATTCATTCTTTCATTCATAAGTAAAAACAGATTGAATGACTCCTTTGATCTTATATTGAACAGCTAATAGGGGATACAGAATATCTATTTATTCACTGATTAATTCATTCACTCACTATGCATTTAATTCCTACTATGCACAAGATACCATGTCAAGTGATTGTGGATATACATGTGATAAATAAGAACTAGCCCTGATGGCCCTACTATTTTTCCAACGGACTTTCCTGAAGCAGACCAGCTTGGATCTTTTGATATTGTTTTGGTTTCCTATGATCGTATTCTCTCTAACTCTCCAAATGACTTCCCTGTTCCTAGATTGACTGCCTCGCTATGCCATACTTGTTACCTAAACAGTTGGATTTCTTCCCATCAAGATCATCTATAGCTTGTTGAAAATTTTTTCAGATCAAAATAGTGCAATTATATTCCTTAAAAATCCTAACATTTTTAATCAATGGAACACAGTCAGCCCTTTTTGGTTTGAGTGATTGCAAGTATCAAAGGAGGTAATGTATGTGAAATTATTTGAAAAAATATACGATGAAACTAATATTTAATGAGGGTTTGTAATTGTGCTGGGTAACTTCCCAAATTGGGATCTCAACTAGTCCTTCTAACGAACCTGTGAAGTAAGCGGCAGAGGTGGAAACTCTCACACTGCTCATGTCTGGTACAGCTGAAGTTCCAACCTCAGACTTCTGGTGTCACTGGAGCACAATTTCCCTGAACTACACTGGAGCTTTAGTAGCAGGGACTTTAAATAGCATCTGATAACTTTGTGTTAGGCATGTGTTTTCATTTCTATGTTTCCTACTGACTTCCATTTTGGAGAAAAGGATGAAAGGATATTTAACTTGTCACGATACTTTGTTGTCAGTCTGGTTTAGAGGTGCATTGAGCAAGGGACACTATTAGTAAAAAAGTGATTGAGAATAAAGCTACTGGCAGTGACATCAATTCAAATCGATTCTCTTCCTATAAAATGCCAATTATAAAGCAAAAATGAAAAATATGGGCTGGAATGACGTATTAGAAGTACTTTTCCCTTCTTTAAGATTTAATTATTATCATTATATTTAATAGGGATACATCAAAAGCAGCCTTATTTCCTGACTGTGAATGTGCAGGTAGAGGTTTTGCTGAAGCTTTTTTTTTTTTGTCAAAACTGGTGAATAGAGTAGGAGTGGTTCCTTTAGTCATTGTAGGAGTATATTATTATCTTAGATTATACAACATACAGTCTTGTACAACATTTAAATAATTAGCAACTTGTGTCTTTGTGAGCTTTTATAGTTAAATTGTTGTTTTTGAAAGATATTTCAAGTTATAGCACATTCTCCAGCCTTGAGGACCATCTGATTCTTTGCCCAGTCTTTCTCTTCCCAGTCTGGTGAGTAATGGCCAAGAGAGGCACTGACACTACGCTTTGCATAAAGCATAAATGGGAATAGGAAAAATAGCAACATGTGCTTTCCTCTGGGAAGCACATAATGTTTCCCTAGACGCTATAAAGGAGTGCAGAGGTGAAAAAGTACTCAGAAACAGACACAGAGCAAATAAAATGAAATAAATATATGAATGAATAAGCAATTTAACAGGAAGTCTACAGAAATCTAGTGGATTAAAGGAATCAAATCTGTTCCTATTTGCATTGGAACATATCTCCTAATTGGACTTGTATCTTAGCTTCTTTGTACCTGTGGGAGATAATAGTTAAAATGAGCATTTTGTCAAGTTAAAGGAAAAAGAGCCAAGGATAGATGGGTGGACCCATCTTTATAACAGGGATGTTAAGGCGAAAAAAGGGAGTACAGAATGCAAAGAATATGGACATGTGATTAGAAGGAGTTAGGAAAAATGATTCTAAAGAGAGTTATAAATAGAAAATTTAGTAATTTTGCTTTTATTTCACCAGTGCCCACCATATATAAAAACATTTTTTTCTATGTATTTTGGTGGTATCTTAGTAGTTTCCCCTAGTAGTGGTCAAAATCCATGCAAAATAGATTGTCAGTATAAATTACTGCTACATTGAGACTAAAGTAAATTACAAACCCTTCTTAGAAGTTTTATTTTTTTTCCATATACTACACAGTGATTTAATAAGCAGTTTTCAAGCATAAATTTATTTCAGTTTCTTCAGGCTCCATTTGGTTATAACATTATTGATCTATGACAGTGTATAAGCAGCACATAGCCTCTGAACAACAATAGAGGCAGCAGTAAAAGCAAATAGTTCTGAGTCATAAAGAAAAGAAAAGGAAAAAGAAACTTCTAATAAAACCTAATATCATTGCAATTTAAAATAACCAAATATGATAAATAAAAATATGAGCACTTTTGAAAAAGAAGATTCACATTTAAATCTTATTCTCAGTCTAGAGAAAAGATGTAGGTAACTATATTACAGGGTCTGGTGAGGGTGCAAAGTGATGGTACAAGTGCAAGTGCTTGGTAAACTAAACTGCTAAATCAATGGAAGTACTTCTATTGTACACAAACACATTGAATCAAGTGGTGAAATGAGATTGGTCTTTTCCTTTATAGATAGAGAAGTCTTCCTACATTGGGATGACCAGATTGAATTTACGCAGGCATGGAGAGAGAAAAATTCCTCTGCCCTAACAAATGAAGAGTGAGATCATATCTGAAAGTTTTTCATTCTATAAATAATCTGTGGACGGCTGGGTTTGGCAGGAGACTCAGAGGCAGGAAACATACTAACTTTGTGCCAAGTAACTGAACGCTCTTACTTTCTATAAGTCTGTCTTTGCAGAAACAGATGTTTGGACAACTGGGAATCCTTCAGCTAAATGAAGCATAAATCCTGGGGATGGGATGATGGTGGTGGTGGTATTGGTAAGATCATTCAACCCGTCAGAAACATATAAACTATCTGAGATAAGAATATGTTTATGCTTGACCATTTTGGGGGTTATTTGGTTTGGCCATCAGTAATTCAAATTAAGAAATATTTTATGAATAATATTCAGCAGAGAGAGCATTAAATGCTAAATGCCAGTATTGTTCAGTTGTCAAAAACAATACTCATGTCACATTTAAAAACACTGTATAACTCCAAACCCCTATGAAAACATAAGGTATAAGTCTCCATTTGTAAATTATGAAAATGTACTAAACATTTCTTAGCAAAGTATCTCAAGATCTACTGGAAAATTATAATTGTATTTATTTTATTATCATGGGTTTTTCATGGGTGTCATCACACTTTGAGCAGCTGTGACAATTTACTGCTGGAATAACTCCATCCCAAAATTATTACTGTAAATTGAAGTCCTATTTTTCCATCCCAAGAGTATTCTTAATATTAACAGTTGGTAATTAGTCTGTCCTTTGGAGAGACTCTGAACAGCTCTGAAGAGCATTCTGTACGTTTAATCAAGAGAACACTTCCCCTACAAAGGCGGACAATAAAATATAACATTAATTGAATTGTGATTGTTTTCACTAATTGCTGATGCTATCTCTATTTGTTGCTTTTAAAGTATGTTCTTTAATATTCTAAGGATAACATTTGTTTTGGCTGAAATTCCTTCTCGAAAATCTGAATTTAGAGAAAATACAAGATACTTATAGATGTAAAAGCAAAGAGTAAGTCATTAGAAACTGTTCTTTTAAGAGTCAAATATATATGAAATATTTCTTTCTGAAACCATTAAACAAACTGGTCATTCATTTTAATAACACTTACCTTCTCGGAGCATATGCAAGTGAGCACATACTGTTTTTCATACCAGTCTAGGCAGTTGCAGTCGGGTTTTAGATAGCATGCTTTGGATTTAGACAGCATATATGAAATAGAGTTATCAGTTCAGAATAGTATTATACCTTTAAACATCTTCATTTTTTTTTGTTTGTTTTTTTTTTTGTTTTTTTTGCTGTACGCGGGCCTCTCACTGTTGTGGAGCACGGGCTCCGGACGCGCAGGCTCAGCCAGCCATGGCTCATGGGCCCAGCCGCTCTGCGGCATGTGGGATCTTCCCGGACCGGGGCACGAACCCGTGTCCCCTGCATCGGCAGGCGGACTCTCAACCACTGCGCCACCAGGGAAGCCCAAACATCTTCATTTTGTTTTGCTTAAATCATTATGTTCTCCAAGCACTTTTACTTGATGTTACCTTGCTCTTTCCATTCAATGCTGCCATGAGACTAAGGAAGTAGATGAATATTTGAAAAATTTTGTTATTTTATGTCATTGAGACAGATTGTCTTTATAATTTATTTGATTTTTAAATATGAGTGCTCCTTCCAAACCCATGCTACTTATAACCAAGTAAACTAAAGCATCATCAATCTCTTTATTAAATTCTAAATTAAAATTTTGTACCAGAGGATAATGGATGGTTATGACAAGTTAATGGGTAGAGTAAAATAAGATAGTGAACAAGATATAATAAGTGATTTTTAAACTTCCCATATTAATAGATTTAAAAAATTGATTTCCCTGCCTAAGGACTGAAATAAATTTTGTTAAAAGTAAAATTAAAATTTGGCTAAATTATTTTCCTTATCTTAGATTTAGATACAACTTTGCTTTTTTATGAGGTTTTATTTATCTGTAGGCACCATATTTATGTTTGGCAGTTTACTTTTGCAGCTACTTTAAATGGCCATCAGTTACAAAATGGATATGGTTTTATCAAGTAAACTCATTTATGTACTTTTCTTTTTTATAATCACAGTTTAGAAATATGTGAGGGACTTAGAAAATTATCTCATTAAAATAGTTGTATATAATGAAAAGGCACATCCTGCTGGCACCTTAATAGATCACTCAAATGCACATATCTGTGCTCACAAGTTGGAGAATATACTTTATTTAGAATAAAAGAACTATTAATAGACCCTTCTTCAAGGTCTTATTACAGAAATTTAAGAAATTTTTACTAAACCAACCGAGCAAACTTAGAGATGACGAAATCATCCAAAGCTTGTCTTGAAGTTACTGCCATGTATATATTACTAAAATAGGTTTTACTGGAGTCAAATAGAACATATGGGCTATATGGTTCAATGTAAATTATACATACACTGTTTTATTTATGCCCAGCCATTTTAATAGTAAATTATTTGGGTAGTAGTTAATATCTCCTGGATATGTGCCAGATAGAGAGTGATTATGATAATACATTTGGTTACTAAATAGGCTGAATACTTCCAAGCTTCCAGTGATACAGCTGTTAACGACAGTGGCTTTGCTAGTTAATCAGATGTTTTGCCACTGGGGATTGCCCATGTGAATCAAATCTGACAGAGGCTTCTGCTTCACCTCAAATGTAATGACACAAGTGTGTCACTTATTAAGGACTACAGGAAAAACGCACATGGCATTCACCCTCAAGCAGCTAGAGCTCTTATACAAGTATCATTCCCATTTATGGTATGATAATAAGTCATTCATTAATTGAATAGTGATTCAAGAGTGAATGCAAGTGCTTTGTATATTTAATAACATATATTTTTCTTTTGTATATGCTTCACTTTGAGTTATTAGAATTTTAATGTCTAGCAGCACAGACAACATTATTTAAGAAACTGAGTTTGATTTGTTAGTATTTCCCAGAAGTGGAAATGAAAAACTCATTTGTAAGTAAAATGTGAACTATATTATCCATGTCTTCTCAGCCACAGTGCTGTGAGGTGGAAAAAAATTCTGGCCTTAAGTCTACTTCATATTATGTGAACTATTTTATATTTCAGCTGACTTTTGGTTTACTTTTTCTGAAAAATTGTGTCTGTTAATTAACCTGAGGGAGGCTTTAAATAAACACACTTGTGACCTTTTTATATTGAGCAAGATTGTGTTCTTGGTGGTGTATCTGATGCATTGATTTTTTTCTAGTAAATTTCAAGGTTGTGAATAAAAAACAGGACAGAAGCTGCATTTTGTGGGTTTCACAAGAAACCAGATTCTCTTCCTCTTTCAGTAAGAGCAGTGAGCTGCCAGAATATTGACTGTTTTGATGTGAGAGGTAGGACTTTGGGTTCAGGGCTGTCCTTAGGGAAAAGAACAATTTGAGGTCAAGCAACACTCTTCTGTGGTACAGCATTTGTAAGGCCATGGTAATAAACAATAATCCACAGACATGAGAGCATCAGCTAAGGATTTGTTAATCGTATGAAAATAGAAACAATTCTTTAAACATGCTTTTGAAAATCAACAAGATTAAAGTTCATTTTGAAAACTGAATCTCATTTCTCTTCATGACTAATGATAAAGAGGTACCATGCTCAACAATTCAGATTTTAAAAGAAGCCTGAAATGAGACCAAGAAAGTTCAAAGGAAATGATTTCTATGTTTGTAGGGAATCAGTGATGAAATAAAGCATCTTAAAAATAGCCTTATAATGGTATAGGGCAAATATCATCTACAAGATTCTTCTTCTTTTCCATCAGTTAGATTGATTGCTGTTAGTGACCTGTTAGTCTCCCCTGGGTCTGCATTATTCATAGACTAAGCCTTACGCAGACGTAACTAGGTCACCTTAATTACCTGTGGAAATAAAGCTTCACAATGATAATTACTCTAAAATGCCAAAATAGTATATGCAAACCTTGGAGGTATATGCTGTAAGTTATCATACAACCAAAATCAATCAAAACAAATGGTTCATTTTTTTTCCAGCTCTCCAACATTCTTCAACACCTTTCTTTTACCACAATAAAAATACAATCCTTGCTGAGCAGCACATTGATTATACACCTTGTGAATTAGTCATTAGGATTTTTTCTTTTCTTTAAATTCCTTTGCAATATTTAAGAAAATCAACAGGCTATTGTAAAGGAACAAAAGAGAGCTAATCACTTTTTTAAAAAAATCTAAAATGATAGCATGGAACCCTTGCTAATCAGCATGTTTTTTCCCTGCAGACAGTTCTGTACCTGTCATTTTGTCATAGAAATAAAGTGCGGAAGATTAGAAAATGTATGGTCTTTTTAAACAGTGAGGGAATTGAAAAGTAGAAATGTTTTGCATTTTCATATGAGTAGTTATAAAATATTTTAACTGTTCACCAATGTACTTAAAACAATAACAATTTCATTGAAGATTCAAAACCCTTGTAGACACCTAGCAAATGACACAATGTAACAAAGACCAAAAGTAACACTTCCGTTTGGATAACACCAGGAATTTTGTTTTCTGTGTTTTTTTTGAATTTTATTTAATTTATTTTTTTATACAGCAGGTTCCTATTAGTTATCCATTTTATACATGTAGCAATTTTGAATTCTGAAAATTCCTTGAAATTTTTAATGGATTAATCTTTAGAACTGATGAATAATATTGGAGATCATTATTTTTAATAGGAATAATGAATAAGAAGTAATTATTCCACAAAAAGCAACTGAGTATTTTAAAGCCAATCAACTTTATATAAAAGGAGGGATGACTTTTATATTCGAATTATAACATACTTCCTGAACTTTAAAAAGGTAAAATAGCATAAACGTTTTACAAAGAATTTTGAAAAAAAAAGAAGTTTCTGAAAGGATTTTTATTTTTCACCTTGAAAGTCAGTGGATTATAAGGCCAACTAGCAAGTATTTAAAGACCTGTGGCTAGTATTTGAAGACTTGTAGGTAGATTTGAAGACCTGTAGGTAGTCTGAATTGATCCATAAGAGTGAACTTTACGAATTTTAGCCTTCTGATATGAGACAGAAGACCAGAGAATATTTCAACTGGTTTTTTTTCCGTAAGTGTTCCTGTGCTGACGAAGGTCCCCAAAACAGTGTTTTGTTTTTGTTCCTTTTCTTCATCAGAGTCTAAATTGGTAGTGCTATAACACGATTCTCCTGAAAGAATATATTCAGTGAGAATTGGTGCTGCATTGGGTGAAGCTTAAGGAAAGTACATAATTTGATTTCTGGGATTTTTCTATTTTAAGAGCCTCTTCACACTCCCACCTACTCAACAAAGAGCTTTACACATATTTAACACTTCTTGCAACACTGTTTGTTTATGTATTGTCTGCAAATCTAAACTGTGCTTTAAGCTCCAGTGGCCTTATTAATTTATTTTTGTAATATTCATCTATCAAGTAACTTCATGATGCCATATTAGTAACTTCCTAAGACTCTAATCCCAGCTGCTATCTTAAGTGTTAACACTCGTTATGGAAAAGACAGAGGGGAGCTATACTGAATATCATCATTTATAAGAAATTGTAATTGCTAACATTTATCAAGCACGTATTCTATACTTTATTAATTTAACCTTATGAAGCTCATACTGTCATTATCATCATTTTACCGATCATGAACCTGAGCCTCAGAGACAAGAAACACACCCAAGGTTGCTCAGTTGAGGATGGAATTTGACCTCAACTCTCCCTGATCTAGAGTCTATGAGTTTAGCCTCCAAAGGCACTGACATGTCAGCAATTGCACAAGGACAACAACTTTCATGCTGCTCACCTACAGTTTCTCTGATTGCTTAGGAAGCTGGGAGGAAGCTGTTTTCACCAAAGATTGTGAGAGGCCATCCCTTTGGAATCATTCAACATACAATCTTACTTTGTTGTTGTTTTTCCTCCAATGTGAGATCCCAGAAAATGTTCTAATAGAGGGCCCACTGAAATGAAAAAGTCACCAGTTTTGCTACTGGGATTTCATTTAGGTCTTACTCTGTGAGTAATTTGCTTGCTAGCATCTAAATTTTTATGTTCCAAAGCCAAGAATCATGCAGGTGTATCATCTAAGATTGTGGAATGGCTCACAGGAGAGTACGGCTGCACTTCAGTGACATGATATAGTTATCATACCTTATTTGACTCCTTTTATAATAGAGAAATTTACTCATTAATTTCTCATATTATAATAATGCCTTATATTTCTGCAGTGCTTTTCTGTACATTATCTCCTGTGTACAGCTCAGCAATATTATGAGGCTGGAATTATTATCCCCATTTTAGAGATGAGGGCTTTAAAGATGAGAGTTGTTGATGTGATTTGTCCAAGGTTATAAAACTAGTAAGTGGGGGGAGGAGTCAAGATGGCAGACTAAGAGGACACAGATTTTGTGCCTCCACACAACTAGGGCACCTACCAGGCACCAGTGGGGGACCATGGACACCTAAGGGGACAGGAGGAGCCCCCAGCGACTGGGTAGGACACGGGGTGTGGGGGGAGTGAAGGGGGAGGAGAAGTGGAGGAGGGATGGGACTGGCTCCCCGGAGGGGTGCCTGTGGGAGGGGAGGAGTTCCTACATCCAGCAGGACCACCCACAGTTAGGGGTCCAGCGGTGACGGGGGAGACCCTAGGGAAGATGGTGGGGTGGGGGCACAGAGGAACAGAAGGGAATGCAGCTGGTGCTTTCCTTGTCCACTTAGGCACCAGGGAGCCTATTGGGCTCCCAGGCCTAATCCTCTGCCCTTGGAGCCTCCCTCCTACCCCACAGAGCCCAAGCCCCGCCTCTGCACCCCCACCCAGGGCCCTACCTCTACACTCAGAGACGCCCTTTGAGACCCACTCCACCTGTGCTGGGCCTAAACCCCACCCACACACCCTCACCCAGGGCCTTACCTCCAAACTCCAGAACTCCACACTCTGGAGGCCCCCCTTTGGATGTGCTGCCTCTCTCCTTCCATGCAGGTCCTAAGCAGAGGCCCTGTCCCGAGCTTGAAAGTCGCCCCGCCTAGATCCTGCCCCAAAGGCCTTTTCCGGCTGCATGGATCCTGAGCCTGGGCCCTGCCCCATGCTCAAATGTCACCCCCCACCCACCTAGGTCCCACCCCACCCTAAACCCCACCCCTGCCTAAGTTCCACCCCCCCCTAAATTCCACCCCACATAGCCAAGGCTTTTTTTTTCTTTTTGCCTCCTTTAGATTGAGGTTCTGTTTTACCTTGTTGATTCATTGATGTTGATTCATTTATATTTTCATTTTTCCTAATAAATCTTTTATTTTTCTAATTTTATTTTATTCTTTACACTTTGTTAATGTTCTTGCCATTTGGCTTGTTCCCCCTCCCCCCCCTTTTTTTTTCTTTCTTCTGTTGTCGTTTTATTTTATCTTGTTGCAGTTGTTTCAATTATATCTTTATTTTCCTAATATATTTTTTATCTTTCTAATTTAATTTTTTTTTTATTCTTTGACATTGTACTGCTCCTTTATTTCTTTCTTTTCTTTTTTTTTTTTTTTGCCACGCCACACAGCTTGTGGGATCTTACTTCCCAGGCCTGAGGTCAAGCCTGAGCTCCTGTGGCGAAAGCTTCAAGTCCAAACCGCTGGACTAACGGAGAACCTCAGACCCCAGGGAATATTAATCAGAGTGAGGCCTCCTGGAGGTCCTAATCTCAGCACCAAGTCCTGGCTCTATCCAACTACCTGCAAACTCCAGGGCTGGACACCTCAGGCCAAACAACCAGTAAGAGAAGAATACAGCCCCACACATAAGAAAAAAAAAAAAAAAAAGATAAAAAAATATGTTACAGACGAAGGAGCAAGGTAAAAACCTACAAGACCAAATGAATGAAGATGAAATAGGTAACCTACCTAAAAAAGAATTCAGAGTAATGATAGTAAAGAAGATCCAAAATCTCACAAACAGAATGGATAAAAAATAAGAAACATTTAAAAAGGATTTAGAAGAACTAAAGAGCAAATAAACAGTGATGAACAACACAATAACTGAAATTAAAAATAATTTAGAAGGAATCAATAGCAGAATAACATGAGGCAGAAGAACGGATAAGTGAGCTGGAAGTTAAATGGTGGAAATAAAGGCCAGGGAGCAGAAAAAGAAAAAAGAATGAAAAGAATTGAGGATGGTCTCAGAGACCTCTGGGACATTAAATGCACCAACGTTCGAATTATAGGGGTCCCAGAAGAAGAAGAGAACAAGAAAGGGACTGAGAAAATATTTGAAGAGATTATAGTTAAAAACTTCCCTAACATGGGAAAGGAAAGAGTCAATCAAGTCCAGGAAGCACAGAGAGTACCATACAGGATAAACCCAAAGAGAAACATACCAAGACACATATTAATCAAACTATCAAAAATTAAATACAAAGAAAAATTACTAAAAGCAGAAAGAGAAAATCAACAAATAACATACAAGGGAATCCCCATAAGGTTAACAGCTGATCTTTCAGCAGAAACTTTGCAAGCCAGAAGAGAGAGGCAGGACATATTTAAAGTGATGAAAGGGAAAATCCTACAACCAAGATTACTCTACCCAGCAAGGATCTCATTCAGATTCTATGGAGAAATTAAAACCTTTAGAGACAAGCAAAAGCTAAGAGAATTCAGCACCACCAAACCAATTTTACAACAAATGCTAAGGGAACTTCTCTAGGCAGGAAACACAAGAGAAGGAAAAGACCTACAAAAACAAAGCCAGAACAATTGAGAAAATGATAATAGGAACATACATTTCGGTATTTACCTTAAATGTAAATGGATCAAATGCTCCAACCAAAAGACATAGACTGGCTGAATGGATACAAAAATAAGACCTGTATATATACTGTCTACAAGAGACCCACTTCAGACCTAGGGACACATACAGACTGAAAGTGAGGGGATGGAAAAAGATATTCCATGCAAACAGAAATCAAAAGAAATCTGGAGCAACAATTGTCATATCAGACAAAACAGACTTTAAAATAAAGACTATTACGAGAGACAAAGAAGGACACTACATAATGAATAAGGGGTCAATCCAAGAAGAAGATATAACAATTGTAAATATTTATGCACCCAACAAGGGAGCACCTCAATACATAAGGCAAATGCTACCAGCCGTAACAGGGGAAATCAACAGTAACACAATCATAGTAAGGGACCTTAACACCTCACTTACACCAATGGAGAGATCATCCAAAATGAAAATAAATAGGGAAACACAATCTTTAAGTGACATGTTAAACAAGATGGACTTAATTGATATTTACAGGACATTCCATCCAAAAACAACAGAATACACTTTCTTCTCAAGCGCTCATGAAACATTCTCCAGGATAGATCATATCTAGGGTCACAAATCAAGCCTTGGTAAATTTAAGAAAATTGAAATTGTATCAAGTATCTTTTCCAACAACAATGCTAAGAGACTAGATATCAATTACAGGAAAAAAAACCTAAATAATACAAACACCTGGAGGCTAAATGATACTCTGCTAAATAACGAAGACATCACTGAAGAAATCAAAGAGGTATTAAATACCTAGGTATTAAAATACCTAGAAACAAATGACAATGAAAATACAATGACCCAAAATCCATGGGCTGAAGGAAAAGCAGTTCTAAGAAGGAAGTTTATAGCAATACAATCCTACCTCAAGAAAAAAGAAACATCTCAAATAAACAACCAAACTTTACACCTAAAGCAATTAGAGAAAGAAGAACAAAAAACGCCAAAGGTAGCAGAAGGAAGTAAATCATAAGTTCAGATCAGAAATAAATGAAAAAGAAATGATGGAAACAAGAGCAAAGATCAATAAAACTAAAAGCTGACTCTTTGAGAAGATAAACAAAATTGATAAACCATTAGCCAAACTCACGAAGAAAAAAAGGGAGAAGACTCAAATCAACAGAATTAGAAATGAAAAAGAAGTAACAACTGACACTGCAGAAAACAAAGGATCATGAGAGCTACTACAAGCAACTATATGCCAATAAAATGGACAACCTGGAAGAAATGGACAAATTCTCAGAAAAGTACAACCTTCCAAGACTGAACCAGGAAGAAAGAGAAAATATAAACAGACCAATCACAAGTACTGAAATGGAAACTGTGATTAAAAATCTTCCAACAAACAAAAGCCCAGGACCAGATGGCTTCACAGGTGAATTCTGTCAAATATTTAGAGAAGAGCTAACACCTATTCTTCTCAAACTCTTCCGAAATATAGCAGAGGGAGGAACACTCCCAAACTCATTCTATGCAGCCACCATCACCTGATACCAAAACCAGACAGAGATGTCACAAAAAAGGAAAACTACAGACTGATATCACTGATGAACATAGATGCAAAAATCCTCAACAAAATACTAGCAAACAGAATCCAACAGCACATTAAAAGGATCATATACCATGATCAAGTGGGGTTTATCCCAGGAATGCAAGGATTCTTCAATACATGCAAATCAAACAATGTGATACACCATATTAACAAACTGAAGGAGAAAAACCATATGATCATCTCAACAGATGCAGAAAAAGCTTTCAACAAAATTCAACACTGATTTATGATAAAAACTCTCCAGAAGGTAGGAATAGAGGGAACCTACCTCAACATAATAAAGGCCATATATGACAAACCCACAGCCAATATCATTCTCAATGGTGAAAAACTGAAACCATTTCCTCTAAGATAAGGAACAAGACAAAGTTGCCCACTCTCACCACTATTATTCAATATAGTTTTGGAAGTTTTAGCCACAACAATCAGAGAAGAAAAACAAATAAAACAAATCCAAGTCAGAAAAGAAGAAGTAAAACTGTCACTGTTTGCAGATGACATGATACTATACATACAGAATACTAAATATGCTACCAGAAAACTGCTAGAGCTAATCAATGAATTTGGTAGAGTGGTAGGATACAAAATTAGTGTACCAAAATCTCTTGCATTCCTATACACTAATGATGAAAAACCTGAAAGAGAAATTAAGGAAACAGTCCCATTTACCATTGCAACAACAAGAATAAAATACCTAGGAATAAACCTAGCTAAGGAGATAAAAGACCTGTATGCAGACAACTATAAGACACTGATGAAAGAAATTAAGGATGATACAAACAGATGGAGAGATATAGCATGTTCTTGGATTGGAATAATCAACATTGTGAAAATGACTCTACTACCCATAGCAATCTACAGATTCAATGCAATCCTTATCAAGCTACCAATGGCATTTTTCACAGAACTAGAACAAAAAATTTCACAATTTGTATGGAAACCCAAAGACCCCGAATAGCCAAAGCAATCTTGAGAAAGAAAAACGGAACTGGAGGAATCAGACTCCCAGACTTCAGACTATACTACAAAGCTACATTAATCAAGATAATATGGTACCAGCACCAAAACAGAAATATAGATCGATGGAACAGGATAGAAAGCCCAGAGATAAACCCATGCACATATGGTCACATTATCTTTGATAAAGGAGGCAAGAGTATACAATGGAGAAAAGACAGCCTCTTCAATAAGTGGTGCTGGGAAAACTGGACAGCTACATGTAAAAGAATGAAATTAGAACACTTCCTAATACCATACACAAAAATAAACTCCAAATGGATTAAAGACCTAAATGTAAGGCCAGACACTATAAAATTCTTAGAAGGAAACACAGGCAGAACACTCTAGGACATATATCACACAAGATCCTGTTTGACCCACCTCCTAGAGAAATGGAAATAAAAACAAAAATAAACAAATGGGACCTAATGAAATTTAAAAGTTTTTGCACAGCAAAGGAAACCACAAACAAGACGAAAAGACAATCTTCAGAATGGGAGAAAATATTTGTAAATGAAGCAGCTGTCAAAGGATTAATCTCCAAAATATACAAGCAGCTCATGCAGCTCAATATCAAAAACCAAACAACCCAATTCAAAAATGAGCAGAAGACCTACATAGATATTTCTCCAAAGAAGATATACAGACTGCCAACAAATACATGAAAGGATGCTCAATATCACTAATCATCAGAGGAATGCAAATCAAAACTACAATGAGGTATCACCTCACACAGGTCAGAATGGCCATCATTTAAAAATCTACAAACAATAAATGCTAGAGAGGGTATGGAGAAATGGGAACCCTCTTGCACTGTTGGTGGAAATGTAAATTGATACAGCCACTATGGAGAACAGTATGGAGGTTCCTTAAAAAACTAAAAATAGAACTACCATATGACCCAGTAATCCACTACTGGGCATATACCCTGAGAAAACCATAATTCAAAAAGAATCATGTACCATAGTGTTCATTGCAGCACTATTTACAATAGCCAGGACATGGAAGCAATCTAAGTGTCCATCGACAGATGAATGGATAAAGGAAGATATGGCACATATATACAATGGAATATTACTCAGCCTTAAGAAGAAATGAAATTGAGTTATTTGTAGTGAGGTGGATGGTCCTAGAGTCTGTCATACAGAGTGAAGTAAGTCAGAAAGGGAAAAACAAATACCGTATGCTAACATATATATATGGAATCTAAAAAAAAAATGGTCATGAAGAACCTAGGGGCAAGACGGGAATAAAGACGTAGACCTACTAGAGAATGGACTTGAGGATACTGGGAGGGGGAAGGGTAAGCTAGGACAAAGTGAGAGAGTGGCATGGACATATATACACTACCAAATGTAAAATAGATAGCTAGTGGGAAGCAGCCGCATAGCACAGGGAGATCAGCTCGGTGCTTTGTGACCACCTAGAGGGGTGAGATAGGGAGTATGGGAGGGAGATACAAGAGGGAGGAGATATGGTGATATATGTATATGTAGAGCTGATTTACTTTATTATAAAGCAGAAACTAACACACCATTGTAAAGCAATTCTACTCCAATAAAGATGTTAAAAAAAAAAAAGCTTTTGCACAGCAAAGGAAACCATAAGCAAGATGAAAAGACAATTCTTAGAATGGGAGAAAATATTTGTAAATGAAGAAACTGACAAAGGATTAATCTCCAAAATATACAAGCAGCTCATGCAGCTCAATATCAAAAAAACAAACAACCTAATTCAAAACTGGGCAGAAGACCTAAATAGATATTTCTCCAAAGAAGTTATACAGAGTGCCAAAAAACACATGAAAGGATGCTCATCATCACTAATTATTAGAGGAATGCAAATCAAAGCTACAATGAGGTATCACCTCACACCTTTCAGAATGGCCATCATTAAAATATATACAAATAAACGCTGGAGAGGGTGTGGAGGAAAGGGAACTCTCCTGCACTGTTGGTGGGAATGTAAATTGACACAGCCAGCATGGAGAACAGTATGGAGGTTCCTTAAAAAACTAAAAATAGAACTACCATATGACCCAGCAATCCACTACTGGGCATATACCCTGAGAAAACTATAATTCAAAAAGTGTCATGTACCACAATGTTCATTGCAGCACCATTTACAATAGCCAGGACATAGAAGCTACCTAAATGTCCTTCGACAGAGGAATGGATAAATAAGATGTGGCACATATATACAATGGAATATTACTCAGCCTTAAAAAGAAACGAAATTGAGTTATTTGTAGTGAGGTGGATGGACTTAGAGTCTGTCATACAGTGTGAAGTAAGTCAGAAACAGAAAAACAAATACCATATGGGAACACATATATATGTAATCTGAAAAAAAGAAAAAAAATGGTTCTGATGAACCAATGGGCAGGACAGGAATAAAGACGCAGATGTAGAGAATGGCCTTGAGGACACAGGGAGGGGGAAGGGTAAGCTGGGACGAAGTGAGAGTAGCATTGACGTAACACACTACCAAATGTAAAATAGATAGCTAGTGGGAAGCAGCTGCATAGCACAGGGAGATCAGCTGGGTGCATTGTGAACACCTAGAGGGGTGGGATAGGAAGTGTGAGAGGGAGGCACCAGAAGGATGGGAAATGGGGATATATGTACGCATATAGCTGATTCACTTTGTTATACAGCAGAAACTAACACAACACTGTAAAGCAACAAACTCCAATAAAGATGTTAAAAAAAAAAAAAACTAGTAAGCGGAACTCTCTGAACTGGGTCAAGTGCTTTTTCTACTCCAATGTAGCTCTTGTTATTTACTTGCAGATGGGGGAGTGTGATTAGTGTTTTCCCATCCCTGGCTGTGTGTGAAACCGTAATCCAGACATACTGAATCATAATCTACAGTACTGGGATTTTGACATCTGTATTTTCTGAAAACTACCCTGCTCAGCGTTGGGAACTCATCTCCTAAATAATACTTTTTTCTTTTTTTTGCTTGTTGATTCATTTGTTTCCATTTTTTTTAGTGTGGCAAAAAATGCAGAACCATCTTAATCATTGCTAAGTGTACAGTTCAGAAATGTTAAGTATAGTATTCCCACTGTTGTAGAAGTCTTTAGAATTTTTTCATCTTGCAAACTGAAAGTCTAAACCCATTAAACACTAATTTCCTCTACTTTTTTCCATTATTTTATTTTGAAATAATTTTGAACTCACAGGAGAGTTGCAAGTACAGCACTGAAAACTATTTTTCCTTGAATTATTTGAGGTTAATTTGCAATGTATTTTCTACAGACAAGGACATTTTCCCACATAACCATAGCACAACCACCCAAACCAGGAAATTAACACTAAAACATCACTACTATGAAACACACAGACCCAGTTCAAGTTTCACCAATTCTCCTAATAATGTATTTTATAGTAATAAGATCCAGCTGAGGATTACATGTTACATTCAGTTATATGTCTTTCATTTCCTTCTCTTTGAAACAGTTCTTCAGTATTTCTTTGATTTTCATGATCTTGACTCTTACAAGTGCTATAGGCCAGTTATTTTACAGAATTGACATCAAATTTGGATTTGTCTATTTTTCCTCAATTTTCAATCAGGTTATACCCTGCAAGAAAAACATAGAAGTGATGCTGTGTTCTTTATGAACCATGTCTAATGGTACATGACTTTGATTTGTCTTGTTACCAGTGATGTTAAGTTTCATCACAAAATTAAGTGGTACTTTCTAAGTTTCTCCACTATAAAGGTATACTTTTAAACTTTGTAATTAATAAGTACTTTTTGGGAGATACTTTGAGACAACATGTGTTTCCCTTTTCTCATCAATATTTTACAGTCTAGTTTTAGCATCTGTTGATGTTATGATAATTATGACTATGGGAGTTTCCAAGTGGTGATTTTGTAAATTTAAATTTCATTCTACTTTTATTAGTTGGCATTCTACTATAAGGGAGAACATTCACTTCTTTCCATTTATTTATTTGTTTATTTATATTTCCATGTACTCATAGATTGCTGTTTTATTCAATAAGCTATAATCTGTAGTATCATTATTATTTCTTTTGGTACTGAAGCTACCCCAGCTTTGCATGGAAGAAACTCCTTCAAGCTGACTTCTATGCTCTTTTGATATACCACATTTCGTTTTGAGTCCTTCATTATTTTTTGCACAAGAATATATTCCAAGTTTTTTTGCCATTCCCTAAGCCATTTCCTGCCCTAGCTTTGAAATCAACAATTTTTCAGTGAAGCTCTTTATCCTTTTCATGAAGAAAATATTTGGAAACCAAGGTATGGGATCTCAGTGTACTCACTGAGTTGGGAAGGAGGTGGGTCACCACTCCAGGCCTTCTCAACAGATATATATGTATTTAAGTATATACATATATATATATACACACACATGTAAAAAATCTCTTCACATATATATTGAAAATCGTGTGTTCATCCCAGTATTTCCAATTACACTTTTCCACAACAGTATTTATGCTAGTTCTCTTTCTCCCTATGATTGTGCCCCCCTTCTTGATCAGTGAAAACCTCTTTTTAATATACTCACTTATGATGAGAATCCTCCCTGCAAGTAACCCGTCTTCCACTATCAGCACTGCCTCTGTGTCCTCTTGCACAGGTGCCATTGTCAGCTCTGCTCAGGCTCCAACCCCTCCCCTCCCTCCACAGCACACACCAGCTCACCTCCTTCCCCATGTGAATCTCCACTTTGTGGAAGATACTATGAAGATTGTTGAAAAGACAGCAAGGGATTTACAGTATTAAATATACTTAAGTGATAAAGCAACATTAGGGTTTGAGAGCACTGGCTGCAATTTTGAAAGAAGTTCTACTGGGTAAAATGCTATCAAACATTGTCGCATACTACACAGAAATTGTGAAAGGAAGAGTCAATCAATATAGCAAGCTGCATTGTTCTCTTATTTTAAGAAATCACCACAACTCCCCCCAGCTTTCAACAATCACCACTCTGATCAGTCAGTAGCCATCAACACTGGACCAAGACCCTCCACCAGCAAAAAGGTTATGACTCGCTGAAGGCTCAGATGATGGTTAGTGTTTTTTAGCAATAAGGTATTGCTATTTTGTACTTAATAGACTACCATATAGTGTAAACATAACTTTTATGGGCACTGGGAAACCAAAACATTTGTGAGACTTGATTTATTGTGATATTAGCTTTACTGTGGTGGTTTGGAACTAAATCAACAATATCTTTGATGTATGCCTGTGTTAATATTGTCCAAAGTATAGTGATAACTTCTAGTTTAAACAATTTATTTCTGCTACTAAACTGGCAATTTTCCGGAAATTGTAAGGATTTAAAATTTGAAAAATGGAGGCAAGGTTGTTGAAAGAAAGAACACAATATCTGGTGCTAAGTAGAAAGTTGCATAAATGTCTTTAATGCATATTTGGAGGAACTTTCTTTTTCTTTTCTTTTTTTTTTTAAGCTGTACGCGGGCTTCTCACTGTTGTGGCCTCTCCCGTTGTGGAGCACAGGCTCCGGACACGCAAGCTCAGCGGCCATGGCTCACGGGCCCAGCCGCTCCGCGGCACGTGGGATCCTCCCAGACCGGGGCACGAACCCGCGTCCCCTGCATCGGCAGGCGGACTCTCAACCACTGCGCCACCAGGGAAGCCCAGTAATTTGAATTTTAAAGGTATATAAAGCCTTTTAAATTGTCCATTATTATTATTTATTTACATTGTTCAATCACTTTTTAAGTGTACATATTGGATTTTGTGGTCAGTTTTTAGCACCTTTATCAATAACATTCCAACTCAGTTGAATTTTTATTCTGGTGACTTCTTATTTGACCTAAGAAACTGGAATAATTCCAATTAGCATGCCAAAGTTTCCTCAAAAATTAATATTTTGGAGCCCTATATCCCCGATTGTATTTTACTTTGGAAGTTACACATTAGCATGACCTGGGTTTGGAAATATCTGATGAAATTCATAGGGAGAACCCCACATCTATTAAGATGTACGTGAACAAGAGGTATAGAAAGCACAGATGTAATAATATGGAGGGAAAGAAGCCACACACAAGAAGCTATACCATGTGATTTCATTTATATAATGAACAAATACACGTAAAGCTAACCTATGCATTTGGTTGTGGGATTATATAGCTAGTGACTGGAAAGGAGCAAGATGAAGCTCCCTGGAGGGCTGGTAGTTTTCTATTTCTTATTCTGAATACTGATTGCAAGGGTGTGTTCTGTTTGTGAAACCTCAACTAACTGCATTTACAATGTCTATACTTGTGTTTGGTATGTTATCCTTCAATAACAAGTTTAAAAAACCTATGTCCATGTTTCACAACACAGAGGCGTCTTCACTTGCCTATGCTCATCTGTTTATCAAACACAATTTTACTAAAATAGAAAAAGTATTGTTAGCTATTACAATTTTGCTGAGGCTCTCACAGAACTTGTGAATCATCCATTAAGAGATGTTTCTTGGGGCCAAGAACTCAATAAAGTCCGAGGTGACTTGTTGGCAAAGTCATTTGTCATTTTCAAGTCAGCATGGTTTTGGCACCTGTTTGTCAGCAAAGACTGCCACTATTAGAAACTCACTTTTAGCAAAGGTTTTCTGCTTCTGACCAAATGGATTGTGATACAGCAGAAAAAGTCAGTAAAGTTGTCCTGGCCATATTAGTAATCAATACAGGTGGCTGATTCAGTAATTTCATGATTGATATGACTTGTTGATTCTATAGTTTGATGACAGACTATAGCAAGCAGTATTGTCTGGTCACACTAGCCTACAAGAATGCAACTTCTATAAATGTGTTCAAATTCAGCTTGGACTTACTTGCTAGGTATTCTTGATGTTTACCTTTTAGTGAGGTATATTTCTCCCTTTGATCTGTTTTTTCTGTTGTTGATAGTGGTGATGATTTTTTGTTTTGTTTCTTTTTATTTTTTACAGGATTTTTATTCAGGCATTAGAGATAATATCCTTATGGACTTTATTATCTTTCATATTAGCTCTCAATACAAAATGAGATGCTTAATAGCTGCAAGGATTTTATCCAGTTTTCTCTGGAACAATTTGTGACTACACTGGTGAGTATGTGATGCCTAAGGGAATGCTAAATATGGTCAACGTTGAACTTTCTCTCATTTCACTTTCTGTCTTGTGCACATATGTAAAATAAAATTGCACATAAAAACTGGGCTGCAGAATAGCTGTTCGTAAAAATAATCAAGGTAGGCATCTGGTTAAGACATGTGCTCAATTGTTTTGTTTAGCTTATTTAGAGCTCAGCATTCTTAACATTTCTGTAAGTAATTCTCTAGTCTTTATAAAGCATATTCCAGTCTGGATTGTTTGTACCTCCAAAAATAACTCATTAGAATAACTTTCAATAGTGACTATCTTCTATTTCTTAATATATTTAGTTGTGTTGTTCTCATGCTCACTTCCAATTAAGGTAAAATTTTAAGTGATTATCCCCATGTTATCATTGGTCAGAATGCAGTTCTGTTGAATTGCATAAACCTTACGTGTTATTAGAAAGTGGAGAACTGCCTTTCTCATTAGAGCTTCTAAGGAATCGCTATAATTGATCATTCTTAAATGCTTGATAAATCTTCAAGGTTTTCTGTATTTCTGTTAAACTCAGCTATAATTAATGCCAGAATCTCCCACCAGGAGTAAATATTTGGATTTATTTTTTAAATCTAGTAGAAAAATAAATTTTACTTCTTGGAGGGTTTAGGAGATGGGAAGAGTAGATGGACATTCACTTTTACTGAAAATATGCAATGTTCTAAATATTAGCAAATATTAGTTGAGGTAATTTACATGGTTTGGTTATTCAGCTTAAATTTGAGCTGTGGCTTATATTACACGTTGTCGATGTACATTGTTTCTAATTATTTTATATGGTTTAAAAAGTACACCTTTAAAAGAAATTCAGAAAATTCGCCTGACATACATGCTTTGACCTCCTAAGAAATGTACACTTGTATCAGTATTGAATATTGACCAGTGCTCCAATATAAGGAAGTTACTGTTTAGAAATAAAGCAAAGTTTTATTTTCCAAAAATAACCCCAAGAAACTCAGTTTTCTTAAATCTGATAGATCACATATCCAATTGATTTAGTTTTTTTAATGAATAAATTTAGCTTGTTGAATAAATGGTCATACCATTGAAAGTATGTATCAGTAATAATTTCATGCCTCAACCAGCATGGCTCACTGGCCAGTGAATAGACTAAATTTCATCAAATGGCTTAAATGTTTGGAAGTTTTATCATATACACTAAAATCCAGGGTCAGAGTTGTCTAGTAATATTACTTCTAAACTTAAATAAGTCCTTAGCTTTTGAAATAATCATCTTTTCTGTCTATCTGAAGTACTTTCTGCTTAGAATGACTGTGAAATGATACTAAACCTGGCCTCCAGTTAAGCCGGTACCACATCACCGTGGACAGATCTAGCTGTGAACAAAACTGAATGAGCATGAATTTAGTAACAGGAAGATCTGAATAATCCAAAGAGAGGGAGAGGGGTGGGGCTTGTTCAGGCAGGATTCTGATCAAGGCCTTATGAACAGTGGGACAAGGAAGGGCATACTAACGTAGGGAAAATCCAAACTGTGACAGAATAAGAGAGGCAGACCAGATGCTTAGACTACAGCTAGTATTATTTCCGTGAGTGGTCTTTAAAATTCAGTTCAGAACCAGAGTTCTGTATTTTCCATTTTATTTCATTTTTAAATATATAAGCAGAGAGTATTTTTTTTCTGTAATTTTATACCCCTTCACCTATTTCTCCCTCCACCCTGCCTCTGGCAGCCACCAATCTGTTCTCTGTATCTATGAGCTTGGGTTTTCTTTGTTTTTGAAAATTTTTTATTTTTCAGAATCCATAAATAAAAGAGATCATGTTTTTTAAACATGAACTATTTCAATCACATAGAAAAGTATAGAGAATAATTTAACAAACACCTGTATACCAATAAACAACTTTAGAAAAAATAATGCATATTTTCTTTAGATGTTTTATTTTTTTAAGTAAAGAAAAAAATTACTATAGGTAGAGTTGAAAACTTCTGCATGCCTCACCTACTTTCATAGTCTTCCCTGTCTTCCAGAGTTTTCTACAACCCTAAGATTCATGTGTACTAATCTCATGCTTGTTTCTGTTATTGCATGTTTTTGTGTGTGAGTTTTTAACTGGCTTTTGTTTTTTTAACTTTAAATAATAAGCATTATTCTCATCGTTCTAAAATCTACCATTTAATTTATTATTACATCTGTTAATATATGTATCTTTTGTTCAGGCAATTTAACTACTGCATAGAATTCTATTGTATGGATATACTAAGCTCACTTTTCCTATTGATGAACTTATATCCAGGGGATATATATACCTGTTTGCTTATGTTTAGATTATACGCTCAGTGAGAGCAGGGACTTCATTACATCCATTACTATATTGACAGTTCCTAGAAGAGTCACTCAAAAATCCTTTGTTCAGTGAGTGAACAAATGCATGAATAAACATTTACATTTTATCCAACTGATATATTGCTCAATTTTACCATTGAGCAATATATCAGTCTAATTATGGCAGGAAATAGTATGCTCAAGCTGAATTCTTTGAGAAAGAGTTCGATAAAGGAACTATTTTAAAAGAAACAGGCGGGCTTCCCTGGTGGCGCAGTGGTTGAGAGTCCGCCTGCCGATGCAGGGGACGCGGGTTCGTGCCCCGGTCTGGGAGGATCCCATGTGCCGCGGAGCGGCTGGGCCCGTGAGCCATGGCCGCTGAGCCTGCGCGTCCGGAGCCTGTGCTCCGCAACGGGAGAGGCCACAACGGTGAGAGGCCCGCGTACTGCAACAACAAAAAAATAAATAAATAAAATAAAATAAAAGAAACAGGCAAGGTGTAGGTAAAACCTCAAGGGTTACTTCACAATTTCAGGGCTAATCACCAAACTTAAGCCTGAGGGAAAAGGAGGAGTGAGTGGTAATGAAAACTAGGTAGAAGGATCTCACAGAAAGGACTGCCTTAGCTGTGACCTTAACTAGAGACAATTTAACAGGAAGGAGGCTGGTGTGTGGAGTGGGAACACTCTGAACTCCCTCTCCTGTCTTCCATAGATCTCTCGCATTGTGTCCTCTTTAGATGAACACAAGCACAGCCAAGGATGCCAAGGGCGCCAAGGAGTCCACTGATACTTGTTCATAGAGTTCAGCCCTACAGGTACATGGCTGGCTAGAGTGTCATTAAAGGGGCAAACAGAAGCTATCCAGTTCCAGCACAGTGTTTCAGTGAACTTTCTTACACTTTTCCTTATGCATATTATTTAGAGCTGCTTTAGTGTAAATATCAAGAAATGAACTTAGATAGTAGAATTTTCTCCCACTACACCAAATAATACAAAATTGCTATCTACACCTGAAACCTGTGATCCAATCTCACTAAAACTGGGATAAACAGACATTATCTCCCTCATGATGTAAGGAAATAGAAAGCACATACCACCACCCATGAAATAGTCATGCCTAAGATGTAAAATGTTAACCTAAAAAAGATGCAAGATCAAATTATCAATTTACAAGAATGAATGGCATGGGGAACAGGTTAAGGCACCCTAAGAAACCATTCAGCCATATCCAGGATGTGGGACAGTCTAAGGACAAGTGACCCAGTTTTTTCCAACATACCAAATACATGGGGATAAAAAGGAAGGAAAGAGCATCTTATCAGTTTTAAGAGACCTAGGAGACATGAGCACTGAATGCAATGTGTAGACTTCAGTTGAATTTAATCCAAACTTACAACAACAATGATATTGTTAAGAGTTTCAATTATGGTCTGGGATTAACTGCTCATTTTTAAGTGGGTATTAAAAATGCCCATGTTAGTAAGAGATGCATAGAAAAGCATTTAACAGATTTTTTATCTGTTAAATAACATTTGGGGGATTGTCTTTAAAATAATCCAGTGAACAAACAAGCAAGCAAAAAGTTGGGGGGACTGGAGGAGTAGCAGAGGGTAAATGACATAATTTGACAAAATGTTGCTAATCATGGAAGTCAAGTAATGTGTACATGGAGATTGATCATATAATTCTCTCTACTTTTGTGTGTTTGATAATTTCCATAAAAAGCTTTAAAGGAAAAGTTAATAAAGATGACTCTAAAAGTAATCAAGTTGATTTATTTTCACATTAGCCAAATATGAGTGTTCCCATTACCCACATCCTCCCCTTACTTACTATCCTAAGGTGTAAGTACTTTAGTGAATCTGGCATAGGATTAATACTATTTCATTTTTCTTTAAATTTTTATTTCCCTGGGTAATAAAGAGGCCAAACAAGTATTCATGAGTTTACCGACCATTTCAGTTTTCTCCTATGTGAATTGTTTATATAATTTCTATTTGACTTTTTCCTAATGATATCAAACTGCTTTTTGTACATTTTGTATATTGCTTGGCAGTTACATTCATTGAAAATATCCTCCTTCAGTTCAGTACCTGTTTTTCTTTTTTTACATTATTAGTGTTGTCTTTTATATATGATTTTTTTTAAAGGTAATCACATTTCCAATATTTTCTAAGAGAAAAAAAATCCCCCAAATATATTTGCTGCTATTCTTTTTCTAATCATTTACAGTTTTCTTTATCTGGATTTTATTTTATATAAAAATATGAGATGAAAATCTATATTTTTTCCACAGATGGATAATCCATCAATCATCTAATTTACGGAATCATCCACTAGTTCCCTACTGATCTGCAGTATGACTTCTTCTATGTACAAATTTCCAAATCATGTGTGAGTCTGCTTCTAGATCCTGTTCCATTAGAGTATTTGTACATCTCTGCGAAATTACTATACACTGAATTACTATAGCTCTACCATAAGCCTTAAAGTGTGCTTGTGCACATTCCCTGGACAGTTTTTTTCTTCTTTAAAATTGTCTTGTATATTCTTGTCTCTTATTTTCTATGAACTTTACAGTCAAATTGTCAAGTTCCATAAAACAGTCACTGATATTTTGTGTGTGGATTGAAAGGCTCAATGTTATGCGGATGGCAAAGTTTACCAAATTAATTTATAAATGCAATGCAAGTCCAATCAGACATTTATCTATTTATAATCAAGTTTCTTCTACAACCTTCAGTAAAGATTTATCGTTTTCTCCATAACGACTTTTTGCATTTTCTTAGATTTGTTTGAAAAATACCTTACATTTTTATTGCTATTGTGAATATTTTTTAATATAATCTTTCACTCATTTATTGCACATGCAGAAGAATATTAATTTTGCATTCTTATGTTGCCATAAATTTCATTAAACTCTTTTATTAACTGTAGTTATTTTACTGTAATTTTTTTTTTTTTCTGTATTTTTTAGGTAAAAACACAAAACTCAACTCATGGGTGTGTCAACACTTGTATTTCTTCCAGTCTTTATACTTCCCTCCCCACCCCTAAATCTTATTTTGCTGTGCTGGCTAGGACCTCCAGAGCAGGGTAGAAAAGTGGAGAGCATAATGAATATGTCATTTTTCTTCCCAGCTGAAATGTCGATGCTGCTAAAGTTCTACCAGTAAATATAAGAATTTTTAATATAGTTTATGTTGCTATCATTTTGTTTTTTGTGCATATGCCTAACAGCTTAGGGTAATCACTTAACTATTTCAAATTTTCTAGGAGTCTATATCAGGAATAAGTGTGAAATTCTGTCAAATACCTTTTCAGGATCTATTGGAATGATTATCATATTTTTTCTTCTTTAATTTATTAATATGGTGTTATATATCGATTAGTTTGGTTAGCTGAATTATTAACATGGACAACTAAAACAATAATAAATATCTGATAAATTTTACATGCTGTTATCTTGACTGGAATTTTTGAATCTGTATTTAAATATTGTCTATTTTTCTTATTTCTTTATACTTTGTTTCTTTCTTTAGTTCTCTTTTCCCTTCCTTCCTTTTCTTTCCTTTCTACCTATTTTTCCTTTCTCTATTTTGTGCTCTTCATTTTTACTACTATTATATGTATTACATCTATATACAATATAAATACAAAAATGCCTTGTTATAATCATTGCTTTATACAATCTGATCTTGTAAAAAAGTTGAGAAGAAATGAGAACAAATCTATAGAGTGCTTTGTTACTTTTACCCATATATTTAATATATATGGAGCTCATTTCTTCCTGTAGATTTAATATCTGATAACTTTTTCCTCTCAGTCTGAAGGATTTATTTCAGAATTTCTTGTAAGGCAAGTCTGGCAACAATACATTCTCTTAGTCATTGTAAAGGAAAGGTTTTTATTTGACTTCCATTTAAAAATGGATATATAATTCTTGACAGTTTTTTGTTTGTTTGTTTTTAAACACTTTCAATTACCATTCCACTGCCTCTGCCTGCTATAGTTTCTGAGGGAAGTCAGCCTTTATTCTAATTGTTGTTCTCCTAAACATGTTATTTTTCTCTTGCTGTTTACAAATTTTTCTTTTGATTTTTTTTTTTTCTCAACAGTTTGACTATATGCCTAGGTGTGAATCTGTTTGTCTTTACTCAACTTGGAATTTGTTGAATTTTTGACATTTATTGTTAGGTAGTTTTCAGCTTTTATTTCTTCAAATACTTTTTCTTACATCTTTTACTCTCTCCTTTCCTGTTGGAACTCATTATTATTTATCCATTGGTACAATTGATATTGTTTCCCAGGTTTATGAGGTTTCCATTTTTCTTCAATTTATTTTTTTCTCTTTGTTCTTCAGATTGGATAATTTCTATTGCTCTATTTTCAAGTTCACTGATTTTCTTCCGTCTTCTAAAATCTTTTGTTGAGCTCCTCAAGTGAACTATACACTTCATTTATTGTACTTTCCAACTCCAGAATTTTCATTTACCCTTTTTAAAAATAATTTTCATCTCTTTTTTGAGATTATTTATTCACTATATCATTGTTGCTATATTTTTTAGCATAGTTTCTATTATTATTTCAACTTATTTATTATAGTTGCTTTAAAGTCTTTGCTTAATCTAACATCTTGGGACACTCAGAAAAAATTTCTATGAATGTCATTTTTTTTCTGTGTTTGAGCCACACTTTCTTGCTTCTTTGAATGTCTCTTGATTTTCAGTTGAATACTAGATATTTTTTGATAATGTATTAACAACTCTAGATTTGGCTCTTACCTCCCTCTAACCTGAGTTGTTGCTATTTGTTTGTTTGTTTATAAACTTGCCTAGACTAAATCTGTGAAGTTTGTCTCCCTAATAACGTTATGACCATTGATCTCTGCTCAAATGTTTGGTTGGTTTTATTTTTAAGCAAGGGTTCCTGGGTTGGCATAGGTTAGAGATCACCCAAAGACTGACTAGAGTTAGTGCTCAAAAATTTCAAGCCAGTAAAGCTTCAACTCTCGACTGATGAATCTGTGCAAGGGCTGAGGGTGCATTCAAATTTCAGGTCATTTTCAAATCTGCATCACTTCTTATATTCTGCTAGGCTCTCCCTTGACTATTCTGTGTTCATTTGCTGCCCCCGCCCAGTCCTGTGGACTAGATATGTATGGGTGGCCTGTGTCCGCTCTGATCACCTCTGCACGTGTGCATAGCCTCTGGTAGATCCTGAATATACGGCAGATTTATTACGCTCTCTATGGCTGCCTCATTTCCTGGAACTCTCTGTTAAATCCCCTGTTAGTCTGCTGGCACTCCCTGTTTGCTTGCTACTGAATCAACACCTTGACAACACAAATCGAGTGAGTCTCTTCCAGCGGCAACAAAGCTGCCAGTTTTACAGCTTGCCATGCCCATGCTTTCGGTGAAAGGCCGTGATGACAGAACTCAGCTGCAGGTAGGGAGAAAGAGAAGCACCCTAGGAAAGAATGCCACATACTACACTCTTCTTTCTCAAAGTTCATTAATAAATGTGTTTTTCATGAATAAACACTTCTCAGTTTGTTGTATACCTTTGGTCAAATTCCAGAGTGCTGATGAAATTGTTGGCTTTGGACATTTTTTCCCACTTGATAGTTATTTTTAGCCAGTGAAGTTGTCAACCTCCTTACTCCATCATAGGGGAAAGTCAGATCTCTATTATACTTTTTTATGCTCTACAATTTATAGGACAATCTAATTTGCCAAGCGATTACACCCTTTGAGTTCATTCATAAGTGTTTCAAAAGCCTCTGAGGTCTGAACACTTCCCTTTCAGAGCCCTTTAGCTGTGGTCCCCTGAATCAGCAGGATGTCTTACTGTCGCCTAAATGGTTTCTGTTTTCAATGTAGATTTGACCTATACTTGCTCTTTCCTGGCCAAACTAGAGTTTTCTTCTGGGTAAATCAAATTTGGTTTATTGATTTATCAGCTTTTAGTAGACTTGAGATGTCGCTCAGAAAATTATTTTATCTTAAATTTCTTCCACCATGTTAATAAATTCATAATTCTCAGCTAGCAGCTCTGCCTCTGCCACAGCTATCCCACATATTTAGTATGGCCTTGCTTTTAATATACAAATTTATAGTGAACAAACATGGACTTAGCTTTGCTGACACATATTTACTGAACTACCTATAATAGGTTCCCTTGTTCCCCCTGTTTTTTTACTTCTATCTTGATACTAGCACATAATTTCAGTCTCCAGTTCTGCATTACAATGGTTTTTCTTTTCATGAACAAATGATTCCTACATAAAATTTCAGGTAGTAGTAGCTTCACTTATTATTAAGTAATAAGTGACAAGGAAAATGACTGTGAGATTCCTGGGTGATAATAAATATCAGTTACTACCTCACCCTGATGCTAGTTTCAATGATCTTGAGGGTTAATGGGAAGAGAGCAATAGCTATTAGTCTTTGATTACTTATGTATACCAGATGCTATGGTTTAACTGCATTATTTTACTTGAATTATTTAATGCAGTTCTCACAATAAAACTATGAAGTAGGTATTGTTAATATTCACATTTTTAAAGTTAAGAGATTTAAAGCATGGGACATAGGTTTGAAATCTTACTGAAGAGACCAGTATGGTAAGGTCACATACTGATCAGAATAGATGCTGGCTTCATACAACCAGGATGGCTTTCCTGGTGCTTACAGAACTAGAGTTGCTGAGGGGGAAAGTGATAAAAGGGTGAGTCAGTATTGCATTTAGCTGCAAATGACAGAAATTTCAAATAATAACAGCTTATTAAATAAGGGATTCTATTTCTTTCATACAACAATAAATCAAGGGTTAGAATGGCCCTGGATTGCATATGTCTTCACTATAATGTGTCCATGCACTTTTTATCTTCTTACTTTGTCTGTGGCTTTTGTCCTCATGATCACAAGATGGATTCTGAATCTGCAGACATCATGTCAGTATTCTCAAGAGAGAAAAAAAAAAACTGGTGAAGGGCAAGAGGTCAAAGAGATAGGCTTGTGCGTTTTATAAAGCTTTTCTTGATTCTGTCTCCTGAATGCATTGAATACTAACAGCACCAGACATTAGGTGCCTCCTGATGTGATAAGATATAAAGTATCCACATAGAATTATATATTATTTTTTATAAAGTAGTCTTGCCAAGAAGTTGAACTTGAATCTAATGAATGAAACCTTAGGCTAACTTCCAATTACAGTCAATACAGGGCTAAAGAAACAAGCTAAATGACACCAAGAAGAAGCAATCATATATATTCAGAAAATAGGCCATTCTATGGGACAAGTAACCAGGTTTCATCAACAATTCAAAGACATGAAGAAAAATGACAGAAAAAGGATGGGTAAGATTATTCTAGATTAAAAGAGGTTTAGGAGACACCACAATCAAATATGAGTAATCTTTGTTTGCATCCTGATTCCAAATGTCATTTTTTGAGAGAGAAAAATTTTAATTAGGCTTAATTTTAAATGGTATTAATAAAATAATGTTGATTTTGTGGGTGTGGTAATGGCAACCATGTGGTAATGGCATCCAAATGGTTTTGTAAAGAAAATGTTCTTACTTTTGAAAGATGTATATGGACATATTTATGAGTGAAATGATACAGTTAGATATTTGCTTTAAATATTTCAGCAACAACGACAGCAATAAATAGAAAATGGGGTTTAGGAAAAAATGTAGATAAAGGACAGGAAGCACAGGACCAAGTCACAGGATCTGCCCAAGTACATTTCAATACATGAACTGAAACAGGAAAAAAAAACAAAAAGGAAGATAGAAACTGAAAAGAAAAAAAAAGTGTTAAAACTAGGCAACAGCCTCAAAAAGTTAGGTTTTTTTTTTTTTCATTCCATTTTTTTTTGCAGGGCTATGCTTGGGCTAATCTGCAAATTCCCTAGCATCTCACTTTTGGAGGCTATTCACTTCTTTCTGCTGTGCCACTCAGATGTTACAGTTACTCACTCTCCCTTGATTTCACCAATAACCACAGATGTATTGGAATATACAATACATTGGAAGGAATATGACCACACTTTACTGATGTTCGGGGACTTAGCAGATGATCACGTAGCAGAAACACAAACAACTTAAAATTAGGTTCAGGCTTTGGCTTCCCAAACTATTTCTCAGCACCCCCATCCCGCTCTCCTCATTGTTCTCCCTGACAGTTCCCAGAAAGTTCCTATACATTATTATACAGAAGAATGTAGATTTCTACATCCATTTGTATTTCCAAATATCTCAATGTATCTGGTAAACGATACACCATCTCTTCCTAGTTTCATCCTTTCTCTTTCCCCTCTGTAAGAAGAGGAAGATATAACAAGATTTGCTTCCTTACTGATATAAACTATGTTAGGCCACCACCTCCCTACTCCCAAAAAGCAAAACTAGCTATATTAATTTTGGTTTTAAATACTTTTTTCTTTCTATGTCAAATGTGTTTACCTAATCAAAATCATACCTTATATCAGGTGGAATACCGTGCATCCATTACCAATCCCAGGGGAGGACTCTAAATGCTTTTGCCCATTGCCTCCTGGTATTGAGAGTCACCAAGGAAACCATGGCGCAATCAAGCACTGAATGAAATAATGTTTTACTTATACAGAGAAGAGACAGAGCAAGATCAACTTTAGGAGTGGGCGTCCGTCGGCCCCCAGGGCAATTAATCCATGCACCGCCCAGCCCCTCCTGTGCCTGGACGCTATCCCTTCCTTGCAGAGTACAGATATAAAAGTAGGTTTGGCCAGGTACCCTATGATGCCCTTTAAACAGAGACAAAAAAAAGTGCTGATTGAGCCCTAGTAAGGAAAGATATTCCCACCCAAGGTGACAAGACTGACACAGGTTGTATGGGCTCTTTTCTCTCGGTAAGGATGTGTTCCAGACCCAAGGCCCATTCTCATGTGGCTGACTGGGGGTGGAAAGACTACGCACATAAGACTGCCTTTCCTAATACTTTATATACTATTTTAATTTCAATTTTGCATTTTTCATGTTCCTAAGTGTTATTGGCAATTTTATCATTCTTGTCTTTTATCAACTCCCAAAAGGAAAAAAAAATGTTCTTACATACCCTTTGTTATTTTCACCCACTATGGAAGATAGATTAGCTATATTCTTCTCTGTCTTCACAATCATGTTATTTCAGAACACTTTGATACAAAGACTTTTCCTTACTGTGATTGCTGGAACAATGTATACTCCATAATAGTCATGGCTGTAATAATAATATTAAAGAGTAATGATGAGCAAGCAGTTCTGGGTTTCTGTTTTTCCATCTGCAAAAGGAAGCATTTAGGATGAGCAATAATAACACCTCCAAATTTAAGTTTTTATTCAAAACTGTATATTTTTTTTATTTGCTAAATTGAGGAAACTCCATGGCATAAAAAGATCAACTAGCCTCCCAAAGACAGAATTAAAAGACAAGGTAAATATTAATT
Organism: Lipotes vexillifer; assembly: GCF_000442215.2. Taxonomy (NCBI): domain Eukaryota; kingdom Metazoa; phylum Chordata; class Mammalia; order Artiodactyla; family Lipotidae; genus Lipotes; species Lipotes vexillifer. Next base: position 183,707 of record NW_006791919.1, on the reverse strand, counting down.
TCTGTCCTCTTACTATATTCGTCTAAGAAGATAAAATTCCTAAGATTTACTTTCCCAAGTTACAACAAAATTCTATATGGACAGCAAACCCAGATATAAATGTTATGGACTAGCTTGCTCTATAGAAGTCACACACACCATCGAAACTTCTGTATCCACACACAGAGTTGGAAATGGAGGGCCATTTTTCCTTTTGGGAGGAGTGACTTTAAAGAGGCATCAAGCTGGACACAAAAGTAAAAGTCTATTAAGTGGTGGTAATGTCAGACCTCTTCAACACCTTTTAGGGTAAAGTATTCCCAGCCTTTGAATCAATCTGTTTGAGCAGCATCCCCTATAAGATCTAACAAATGCATATAAATAGAGGACAAGATTCGCATCCACAATGTCTTTGCCAGCACTGAGATGGTGATTAATGAAACACTGCTGGGCTGGAGATTTGTAAAGACTGGATGGCAGCAGGATTCCCAAGGAGCTTTTGAATTGGAATTGAAGAAGATAAGTTCAAGCAGAGAGGGCAGAAGAAATGTTTTAAGGATGAACAAAATTGCAGCTTCAAGTAATGTATCCTAGATGTGGATTGCTGGGAAACCATGAAGAATGGGGTCATTCTTTTTGTTCAATGCTTCAGGTTGACTAAGTCTAAATTGTAGACCCGTGACTAAGAGCAGGCTAAGTGGATATACTAGAACCACATGGATTTAGACCCATAAGATAGAATATATGAATAATTTAAACAGTGCTCCTCTGCTGTCTTCTTCTGAACTACCTGTGGGAAAACCTCCTTGCTTAATCATTTGCAAAGTAAACACATTCCTGAGCCTACACAAATTTCCATTATTTTTAGAATCAACAATTTTAAACAAACAGTTGCAAAGTTACAAATAATTCCATTATTTGTAATTACAAATAATTCATTACAAATAACTCTTTTACACCTGTAGTAGGTTTCTCATTTTCTTTTAAACCACGAAACCCCTTGTTCATCGATTTATTTTATAATCTTGAATAAATTAAATAATATTTTTATTATTTAGGTTTCCATTTAATTGAGAATACATTTCTGCATTTGTCTTAATTGGCTATAATTTATTTATTTTTAAGAATTATCATGAGCTTACATGTATCACACACTGGACTAAGGACTTCATTTCTTAATTCATATAAAAACCATCTTATTGGGGCTTCCCTGGTGGCACAGTGATTGAGAGTCCGCCTGTCGATGCAGGGGACACGGGTTGGTGCCCTGGTCTGGGAAGATCCCTCATGCCACGGAGCGGCTGGGCCCGTGAGCCATGGCCGCTGAGCCTGTGCGTCTGAAGCCTGTGCTCTGCAACGGGAGAGGCCACAACAGTGAGAGGCCCGCGTACCGCAAAAAAAAAAAACCATCTTATTAAATATTTTTGTATTCGCTCTAATTTTATAACAGGAATCTGAGGAAAAGTGAGGATAACTAGTAGTGAATGGTAAAGCCAGGCCTCAATCCTACATCTCTCTATCTCCCAGAATAATCATATTCTACTATCTCATATAAATTATGAAAGCACCCAAATCATGTTTTACCAATCCCGGGAACTCAATGACTCTTACTGATTTTTTTCCACTTTATAAATTTGCAATATAAACAGATTTTTAATCATTCATCAGTCAACACGAATTTAGTAAGTTTCAGCTAATTTTAGCACTTCTAATATAGTCTGTAGTTGAGTCCCCATATTCATTCAGTTCCTG
>NW_006791919.1:175814-181966 GCF_000442215.2 Lipotes vexillifer | reverse complement strand
TCCTGCTGATAATATAAACAAATCACTTAATCTCAGTCCTCTTGCCTGGCTAGTGAAAGGAAAGGCATGTCTCTTTGTCACTTTGGGTAAAGAGAGGAACACAGAGCAAGAGGATATTCTACTCTCTTGGGATCAACTAGCTTTAGATTGAGGACAGTAGTGTGAATGAGAGAAAGAACTTAAGTCATTTGTCACATTGTGAGCCCCTGAATCTACTGCCTCTGAGCCCAGCCCTACTTATAAGCCTCTGTGAGCTTATACATGTAGTATTTTAAGCTAGCTTGAGTAGGGGTTCCTGTTAGTTGCACTCAAAAAGTAGGAGTAGTAAGAACTCAGGATTGGTAGGTATCATAGGATCAAATTAGAGTGTATCTGAAAGCCAGCTAAGTGGACAACTGGTTCTGTAGAAAACAAAGAGACATTCTCAGTTATCAAAGTGATAATGGCATGATGCAAGATGTCATTAATACCACTGGCCTGGCAGTGTTATGCAACATAAATTGGTATAGTGTGGTATACTTTGGCCTAATATTTAAGGCCTAAAGTGAATAGAGCTTGTATCAGAGGGAGGACAGGATATGAACCCAAGATGTGGTAAGGAATTATAAGATTTTTATTCACTTACACTGAGTTATTAGCTAAATTCTTCGGATAAAGAAAAAGTAAATAAAAAAGATGAGTTTCCCAGTTTGGATAATAATAACCCTTATATAGAGTCTTTCAAGGTGCCTAACATTGTTCTATATATTGACTCATTTAATTATCAAACAGCTTTATCATTATCTCTCTTTTAAAGATGAGAAAACAGAGTAAGTTGCCCAAGCCTCCTAGCTAGTGAGTGGCAGAGGTAGGATTAAAATTTATGTACATAAATATCAAGTTGGAGTTTTTCAGGAAAGAATTCAGCCTTGGGAAAATAAAAGGTCTTAAGTATATTGGGTCTGAGATGGTGATGAGGCTCCTAGGTATCCAGGACCAGAGTTTAGGTGAAAGAATGGTTGAGGCAGAACTTTAGATTTCACACCTGTGAATCATAAAAGCAGTAACCTAACAATATTTTATCAATTTAAAAAGCACTCAGACTATTCTTGGCAAGAATTTAAGAGACTTACTGGATTAATAAACCTTTAATTTATACCAGAAATATAAAGAGGAAAAATTTTAAAAATACCAAAAAGAAAAAAACAGACTTTGGCAGTGACTTACTTTGCTCTTAATATGATGGTTATAAAAAAGTGTGTTTTCAAACAGGAATAGGGTTATTGTGTGATTAACCTTTACCAGTTTATCTCACTATTATTCTGTTTTCAATCAACTTGTTAGAAACACTAAACACTAAGACATGACCATATTATACATATGCTGAAATAGCATTCTTCTCACAGTTTAGCAGTTAATCTATCACTCTGCATATGATTCTCTTTTCTTCAAAGATGACTCTATTTTTACTAAATTCCTTTAGTTATATAATCACTTGAAAAAGTGAGGAAGAGTTTGGGTGTGTGATAAAGTCTGCTTCCGTGTATTTTGTGTTCAGGTTTACTTAATATATATGGAAGGAAGGAGAAGGAAGTGCCTGCCATTTTACGGATTAAGAAGAAAACCTGGAGTTATGCCGGGGAAAGTCATCATTTCTTACTCTATCAACTGGAGATCTTTTATAGTTTTGGGATAATTAGTAAGATTACTGATCTATCATTAATTCAAATCTGAGTTTCAATTAATTTAATCAGACTATCAGATGGAAATCTAAGTAACTTGAGGCTTTGATTCAGTGGGAAGATATAAGAAAGAAGGAAAACAAGGAATAAGGCATCAGACTCTATCTGTGTGGACCAATATTATATGCTGGCTGTATCATGCTACCATTTTAATTTTAAGACATTTTTAAAATTTGGATATACACAAATAATGTGACATAATTAGCTTTATCAAATGAAATGTATACAGTAAGCATTATAACGTACACATGACCTATGAGGAATGTTTGATCTTAAGACTAATGTCCCCTCCAGGGGCTTCCCTGGTGGCACAGTGGTTTGAGAATCTGTCTGCCAATGCAGGAGACACGGGTTCAAGCCCTGGTCCGGGAAGATCCCACATGCCGTGGAGTAACTAAGCCCGCGAGCCACAACTACTGAGCCTGCGTGCTGCAACTACTGAAGCCTGCGTGCCTAGAGCCCACGCTCCACAACAAGAAAAGCCATCCCAGTGAGAAGCCCACGCACCACAACAAAGACTAGCCCCCACTTGCTGCAACTAGAGAAAGCCCGTGCACAGCAACAAAGACCCAACGCAGCCAAAAATAAATTAAATAAATTAAAAAAAAAAAAAGAAATGCCTTAAAAAAAAAAAAAAAAAGACTAATGTCCCCTCCAGACAAAGTGGTTTCAAGGTGCACTATTCAGGCTGTGTTTCCTTAGCATCAGTTCATTTCAGGGAAATGTACAGCTACTCAGCTTAAATTTGACCACCTAAACTATTTAAGCCATTAGAAGCTTGTTATAAAAATCTGATCAGTTAACATGACCAATCCATGTTTAATTTGAGAGTATATGCATGCAGATATTTAGTAGAGCATTAATACCATTTGAACTTTTCCTGGTTTTGTTTTTTAATACTTACTAACAGACACCTACTATGTGCCAGGAATGAGGATACAATAGGAAAAGCTGCACTGACCTCATCCTCAAGTCACTTAGTGACAGTCTAGTAACAAACACAGATGACATGGAAACAAAATGTTTTACTTCCAATTTTTTTTAAATAGATTTGGCCAGTTCTTATTAATGAACCATTTTACGTTATCATATGCCTTTGAGTTTTGAAGTTTTCACAAAAGAATTCTACCTCTGAAGCCCTCAGGGATAACTCTCCCATTTATAAATTTTCAACTTCATGGGAAAATATGCAGTTTCTACTTGAACTGACTTTCCTGAAATACTCTTTATGTCAGATAATTTATTACTACTTCAAATATATACTTTATGTAATTTAAAAACATATTTGTGTCACTGAATTATTCTATTTCTGACTTTGGATTAATTTAAAATAAGTAACTAAAGGAAATACAGTTAGGGAAATGTTAAAAAATTTTACAAAGGGAACATATCATATGAAAATAAGTTCTGCTCCTTTCCTCCATTTTTCTCTTTTCCGGAAATTAAAGTAGGGCTGCTCCCTTGTTACTTCCCAAGGTAAGAACTGCAATCATTCAATTGAATCAGACGTTAACTGCAAGTTACTATTCATATGTTTATCTGGAGAGGATGAATAATAAGATATACACCTCTTGTAACAAAAGTAATATGAGATTATTTTAATCTAAGCATAAAAGCAAGTATTTAAGAGATAATTTTTAAATGACAAATATCCCAGATGTCCACTTGAGTTACATTCTGAAGAAGAAGTTGGAAAGTCTAATATTTGTTTAAAGTCTTTAAGAATATGTTTGGATAGATTTGCAAAAGAATTATTATGTCCTCTTTTTTTTTTTTTTTTTTTGCGGTATGCGGGCCTCTCACTGTTGTGGCCTCTCCCGTTGTGGAGCACAGGCTCCGGACGCACAGGCTCAGCGGCCATGGCTCACGGGCCCAGCCGCTCCGCGGCATGTGGGATCTTCCCGGACCGGGTCACGAACCCGCGTCCGCTGCATCGGCAGGCAGACTCTCAACCACTGCGCCACGAGGGAAACCCTATTATGTCCTCTTTTAACACTTTTCAGAATTTTGACACCCTTTACTCTGCAGCATTCAGCAGAGGGTTTTATGTAAAAAGGGGTGCTAATGAATATGTGGAGAAAATGAATAAAAATACTTTTATTGAAGAGAACATGACTTAGGTCATGTTTCTTTCCCTCCTACCCATATCTCTGAAAATGTAGCCGAAGGCAATTGAATTTGTGTTTTATTTGAGGTGATGCACTGCTATACATCCACTCCGGATGGCGAGGGAGCAGCAAAGGGGGTTACTGAGGCAGAATTAGACTAATCAAGTTTCGGTTTCCATTCTGCCTAGAGGGAAAGATGACACCTGCTTGTTGCAGTTTCAAAGTGTTGAAATCCTTTCTGCTTTCATGTGGTTAGTATGCATATTCTCTGGTGGATTAAATGAGGGGAATGCATTATAGTTTTAAACTTTGATGCCCCATTAAGATGAATATGCACCTAATGAGCTGAAAAATTACCAAGGCTGCTTCCACCCACCCACCCCCACCCCTGCTCTCATGGGGAACTAGCTAATCAGGATGAGAGTGTGTCTTCTGTGTTCTTAAACCACTGGCTATGAAATTTGGCCATGGACCATATTCAAACACATGTTTAGTATATTAACAATATAAGCAATAAGTGATGCTTCAAGTTTGCCTTTTAATAATGAATGCAGTAGTTTCATGCGATTTGGATATAAACAAGATATGAGCATAAAACCCATTGGATATTATTCATTGGCCAAATATACTTACTACTGTCAGCGTTTCATAATTCCAGTAATCACCTTCACATATACACCTCACCAAAACATATAGAATATTTTGAAAAACAAGCAATTTTTGTCACCCTAGTAACACTTGATGTTTATTTAAAAAAAAAACAAAACTGTAATACAGCAATTTGAGGCTGTCTGAATTTAAAATAATGTCCTTGCTGCTTAGGTCAGGCGATATAAGAATGAAGCAATTTCAGGGGACAACACCAGGACCTGAAGCCAATTATATTTCAGTGTTATTCACGGATATTCCTACCTGCCAAGTGAAGTGTGGCAAGTTGTATTTACACTGTGATCTATGAGCATGGGTATGAAGCTCAATTTTCTCTCGAGGGAAATCTAACAAACAGTTGACAGAGCAAAACACAGAAAGGAACAAATGAAAAATCTAATAAATATGATGCAAATTTTTCTTTAAACAGAGCATTTTATAATGTGAAATTCAAAGCAAAAGTTCAGCTTCTATATAAAGAAATCATGGCAGGAAACATGATGTTAACACTAAATCCTGAGCAAATTTGGCTCATAAGAGATCTCTTGCTTGGAGTGGAATTTGTATTTTTCCTATTTACTGACTTTTGATGTAGTTGAAGAGGAAATAAATGCAAATATGTGTAGTTAGGTATTTTACTATTAATTAGAGTAATGCAAAGCATGCATGATAAATACTGAAGTAAGATTCTGTCCTTAATCATATGTATAATTTTAATCTAGTTCAAGAACATTAATTCATTAACCTCAAAGAGATAAATTATGAGATAATGTTTTTAAAATTTTTGTTTAACTTCCACTCAGTGTCAGAGCAAAATACAAATTCTTAATTCAAGGGTAAGAATTCATAGTCCTTTTAGAGAAGACTTACAAAAAATATTATTACTTATGGATACGTAAAAATCTGCATGAGTATGGGGTTATCAAAGCACAAAACAAACTACAGTCATATGATTTTGGAGTCAATCTTTTCCAAGGTTTTTGAGTAATGCATAAGAGGTAACATTTCAGAGTATAATTATAACAAAAATGAAGATGAGACCAAACCACATATTTCCAGTTAAAATTAGTAAATGAGTTGGAATTTATTAGTTTCCTAAACCCAAATTTTCATGATTATGTTTGGTGAGTATAAACACTTCAGATCACCAAAACTTAATGTTTTTATAAAAGTGAAACAAAAATGAATATAGCTTCAGTTCAAATATGTTTCTAATTTTTATAACTCTGGAGCATCCCTCCTTATAAATTATTTAGAATCTATTGGGAATTATTCACACTTCTTGCATTTAAGCTGAATATAATTGTCCAGCAATAAAATAGCATGATGCGGGGGCGGTGGAAAGATGGCGGAGGAGTAAGACGCGGAGATCACCTTCCTCCCCACAAATACACCAGAAATACATCTACATGTGGAACAACTCCTACAGAACACCTACTGAATGCTGGCAGAAGACCTCAGACCTCCCAAAAGGCAAGAAACTCCCCACGTATCTGGGTAGGGCAAAAGAAAAAATTAATTAAAAACAGAGACAATAGAATAGGGACGGCACCTGCACCAGTGGGAGGGAGCTGTGAAGGAGGAAAGGTCTCCACACACTAGGAAGCCCCTTCACGGGCAGAGATTGCGGGAGGCGGAGCGGGGAGCTTCGGCGCCGCGGAGGAGAGCACAGCAA
>NW_006791919.1:149501-175666 GCF_000442215.2 Lipotes vexillifer | reverse complement strand
AGCACAGGTCACTGCCCCCACCCCTCTTCCGGGGAGCCTGTGCAGCCCGCCACTGCCAGGTTCCCGGGATCCAGGGACAATTTCTCAGGGAGAACACACGGCGGGCCTCAGGCTGGGGCAACGTCACGCCGACTTCTGCCGCCGCAGGACCGCTCCGCACTCCGTGCCCCTCCCTGCCCCCGGCCTGAGAGCGCCAGAGCCCCCGAGTCAGCGGCTCCTTTAACGCCGTCCTGTCTGAGCAAAAAGCAGACGCCCTCCAGCGACCTACACGCAGAGGCAGGGCCAAGTCGAAAGCTGAGCCCCTGTGAGCTGTGAGAACAAAGAAGAAAAAGGGAAATCTCTCCCAGCAGCCTCAGAAACAGCGGATTAAAGCTACACAATCAATTTGATGTACCCTGCCTCTGTGGAATACATGAATAGACAGCGAATCATCCCAAATTGAGGAGGCGGACTTCTAGAGCAAGATCTATGATTTTTTCCCCTTTTCCTCTTTTTGTGAATGTGTATGTGTATGCTTCTGTGTGAGATCTTGTCTGTATAGGTTTGCTTCCACCATTTGTCCCAGCGTTCTATCCGACCATTTTTTTTTTTAATTTTTTTCTTAATAATTAATTTTAATTTAAAGAACTCTGTTATACTTTACCTTCTTTCTATCTTTCCTTCCTTCCTTCCCTTTTTGAGACAACGAATCGTCCCAAATTGAGGAGGTGGACTTGGAGAGCAAGTTTTATGATTTTTTCCACTTTACCTCTTTTTGTGAGGGTATATGTGTATGCTTCTATGTAAGATTTTGTCTCTATAACTTTGCTTCCACCATTTGTCCTAAGGTTCTATCCTTCCCTTTTTTTTTTCCTCTAAATAATTATTTTTTTAATTCAATAACTTTATTATACTTTATTTTATTTTACTGTATCTTCTTTCTTTCTGTATTTTTTCCTTCCTTCCCTCATTCCTTCCTTCCTTCCCTCCTCCCTCCCTCCCTCCTTTCTTTCCTTCTTGCCTTCTTCCTTTCTTTTCTTCTTTCTTTCTTTCTTCCTTCCCTCCTTCCTTCCTTCCCTCCTCTCTTTCTTTCTTTCTTTCTTTCTTTCCTATTTCCTCCTACTTATACTAATTCTCTCTACTTTCTCTCCCTTTTATTCTGAGCCGAGTGGATGAAAGGCTCTTGCTGCTCCAGCCAGGAGTCAGGACTCTGCCTCTGAGGTGGGAGAGCCAACTTCAGAACACTCGTCAAGAAGAGACCTCCCAGCCCCACATAATATCAAACGGCGAAAATCTCCCAGAGATCTCCATCTCAACACCAGCACCCAGCTTCGCTCAACGACCAGCAAGCTACAGTGCTGGACAACCTATGCCAACCATATAGCAAAACAGGAACACAACCCCACCCACTAGCAGAGAGGCTGCCTAAAATCATAATAAGTCCACAGACACCCCAAAACACACCACCAGACGTGGACCTGCCCACTAGAGAGACAAGATCTAGCCTCATACACCACAACACAGCCACTAGTCCCCTCCACCAGGAAGCCTACACAACGCACTGAACCAACCTTAGCCACTGGAGACAGACATCAAAAACAACGGGAGCTACGAACTTGCAGCCTGCAAAAAGGTGAACCCAATCACAGTAAGATAAGCAAAATGAGAAGACAGAAAAACACACAGCAGATGAAGGAGCAGGATAAAAACCCACCAGACCTAACAAATGAAGAGGAAATAGGCAGTCTACCTGAAAAAGAGTTCAGAATAATGATAGTAAAGATGATCCAAAATCTTGGAAATAGAATGGACAAAATGCAAGAAGCAGTTAACAAGGACCTAGAAGAAATAAAGATGAAACAGACAATGATGAACAACACAATAAATGAAATGAAAAATACTCTAGATGGGATCAATAGCAGAATAAATGAGGCAGAAGAACGGATAAGTGACCTGGAAGATAAAATAGTGGAAATAACTACTGCAGAGCAGAATAAAGAAAAAAGAATGAAAAGAACTGAGGACAGTCTCAGAGACCTCTGGGACAACATTAAACGCACCAACATTCGAATTATAGGGGTTCCAGAAGAAGAAGAGAAAAAGAAAGGGACTGAGAAAATATTTGAAGAGATTATAGTTGAAAACTTCCCTAATATGGGAAAGGAAATCGTTAATCAAGTCCAGGAAGCACAGAGAGTCCCATACAGGATAAATTCAAGGAGAAATACGCCAAGACACATATTAATCAAACTGTCAAAAACTAAATACAAAGAAAGCATATTAAAAGCAGCAAGGGAAAAACAACAAATAACACACAAGGGAATCCCCATAAGGTTAACAGCTGATCTCTCAGCAGAAACTCTACAAGCCAGAAGGGAGTGGCAGGACATACTGAAAGTGATGAAGGAGAAAAACCTGCAACCAAGATTACTCTACCCAGCAAGGATCTCATTCAGATTTGATGGAGAAATTAAAACCTTTACAGACAAGCAAAAGCTGAGAGAGTTCAGCACCACCAAACCAGCTTTACAACAAATGCTAAAGGAACTTCTCTAGACAAAAACACAAGAGAAGGAAAAGTCCTATAATAACGAACCCAAAACAATTTAGAAAATGGGAATAGGAACATACATATCGATAATTACCTTAAATGTAAATGGACTAAATGCTCCCACCAAAAGACACAGATTGGCTGAATGGATACAAAAACAAGACCCATATATATGCTGTCTACAAGAGACCCACTTCAGACCTAGAGACACATACAGACTGAAAGTAAGGGGATGGAAAAAGATATTCCATGCAAATGGAAACCAAAAGAAAGCTGGAGTAGCAATTCTCATATCAGACAAAATAGACTTTAAAATAAGGACTATCAGAAGAGACAAAGAAGGACACTACATAATGATTAAGGGATCGATCCAAGAAGAAGATATAACAATTGTAAATATTTATGCACCCAACATAGGAGCACCTCAATACATAAGGCAAAAACTAGCAGCCATAAAAGGGGAAATCGACAGTAACACATTCATAGTAGGGGACTTCAACACCCCACTTTCACCAATGGACAGATCATCCAAAATGAAAATAAATAAGGAAACACAAGCTTTAAATGATACATTAAACAGGATGGACTTAATTGATATTTATAGGACACTCCATCCAAAAACAACAGAATACACATTTTTCTCAAGTGCTCATGGAACATTCTCCAGGATAGATCATATCTTGGGTCACAAATCAAGCCTTGGTAAATTTAAGAAAATTGAAATTATATCAAGTATCTTTTCCGACCACAACGCCATGAGATTAGATATCAATTATAGGAAAAGAGCAGTAAAAAATACAAACACATGGAGGCTAAACAATACACTACTTAGTAACGAAGTGATCACTGAAGAAATCAAAGAGGAAATTAAAAAATACCTAGAAACAAATGACAATGGAGATACAACGACCCAAAACCTATGGGATGCAGCAAAAGCAGTTCTAAGAGGGAAGTTTATAGCAATACAAGCCCACCTTAAGAAGCAGGAAACATCTCGAATAAACAACCTAACCTTGCACCTCAAGCAATTAGAGAAAGAAGAACAAAAAAACCCCAGAGTTAGCAGAAGGAAAGAAATCATAAAAATCAGATCAGAAATAAATGAAAAAGAAATGAAGGAAACAATAGCAAAGATCAATAAAACTAAAAGCTGGTTCTTTGAGAAGATTAACAAAATTGATAAACCATTAGCCAGACTCATCAAGAAAATAAGGGAGAAGACTCAAATCAATAGAATCAGAAATGAAAAAGGAGAAGTAACAACTGACACTGCAGAAATACAAAAAATCATGAGGGATTACTACAAGCAACTCTATGCCAATAAAATGGACAATCTGGAAGAAATGGACAAATTCTTAGAAATGCACAAACTGCCAAGACTGAATCAGGAAGAAATAGAAAATATGAACAGACCAATCACAAACACTGAAATTGAAACTGTGATTAAAAATCTTCCAACAAACAAAAGCCCAGGACCAGATGGCTTCACAGGCGAATTCTATCAAACATTTAGAGAAGAGCTAACACCTATTCTTCTCAAACTCTTCCAAAATATAGCAGAGGGAGGAACACTCCCAAACTCATTCTACGAGGCCACCATCACCTTGATACCAAAACCAGACAAGGATGTCACAAAGAAAGAAAACTACAGGCCAATATCACTGATGAACATAGATGCAAAAATCCTCAACAAAATACTAGCAAACAGAATCCAACAGCACATTAAAAGGATCATACACCATGATCAAGTGGGGTTTATTCCAGGAATGCAAGGATTCTTCAATATACGCAAATCTATCAATGTGATTAACCATATTAACAAATTGAAGGAGAAAAACCATATGATCATCTCAATAGATGCAGAGAAAGCTTTTGACAAAATTCAACACCCATTTATGATAAAAACCCTGCAGAAAGTAGGTGTAGAGGGAACTTTCCTCAATATAATAAAGGCCGTATATGACAAGCCCACAGCCAACATCATCCTCAATGGCGAAAAACTGAAAGCATTTCCACTAAGGTCAGGAACAAGACAAGGTTGCCCACTCTCACCACTCTTATTCAACATAGTTTTGGAAGTTTTAGCCACAGCAATCAGAGAAGAAAAGGAAATAAAAGGAATCCAAATCGGAAAAGAAGAAGTAAAGCTGTCACTGTTTGCAGATGACATGATACTATACATAGAGAATCCTAAAGATGCTACCAGAAAACTACTAGAGCTAATCAATGAATTTGGTAAAGTAGCAGGATACAAAATTAATGCACAGAAATCTCTGGCATTCCTATATACTAATGATGAAAAATCTGAAAGTGAAATCAAGAAAACACTCCCATTTACCATTGCAACAAAAAGAATAAAATATCTAGGAATAAACCTACCTAAGGAGACAAAAGACCTGTATGCAGAAAATTATAAGACACTGATGAAAGAAATTAAAGATGATACAAACAGATGGAGAGATATACCATGTTCTTGGATTGGAAGAATCAACATTGTGAAAATGACTCTACTTCCCAAAGCAATCTATAGATTCAATGCAATCCCTATCAAACTACCACTGGCATTTTTCACAGAACTAGAACAAAAAATTTCACAATTTGTATGGAAACACAAAAGACCCCGAATAGCCAAAGCAATCTTGAGAACAAAAAATGGAGCTGGAGGAATCAGGCTGCCTGACTTCAGACTATACTACAAAGCTACAGTAATCAAGACAGTATGGTACTGGCACAAAAACAGAAAGATAGATCAATGGAATAGGATAGAAAGCCCAGAGATAAACCCATGCACATATGGTCACCTTATCTTTGATAAAGGTGGCAGGAATATACAGTGGAGAAAGGACAGCCTCTTCAATAAGTGGTGCTGGGAAAATTGGATAGGTACATGTAAAAGTATGAGATTAGATCACTCCCTAACACCATACACAAAAATAAGCTCAAAATGGATTAAAGACCTAAATGTAAGGCCAGAAACTATCAAACTCTTAGAGGAAAACATAGGCAGAACACTCTATGACATAAATCACAGCAAGATCCTTCTTGACCCATCTCCTAGAGTAATGGAGATAAAAACAAAAATAAACAAATGGGACCTAATGAAACTTCAAAGCTTTTGCACAGCAAAGGAAACCATAAACAAGACCAAAAGACAGCCCTCAGAATGGGAGAAAATATTTGCAAATGAATCAACTGACAAAGGATTAATCTCTAAAATTTACAGGCAGCTCATGCAGCTCAATAACAAAAAAATAAACAACCCAATCCAAAAATGGGCAGAAGACCTAAATAGACATTTCTCCAAAGAAGATATACAGACTGCCAACAAACACATGAAAGAATGCTCAACATCATTAATCATTAGAGAAATGCAAATCAAAACTACAATGAGATATCATCTCACACCAGTCAGAATGGCCATCATCAAAAAATCTAGAAACAATAAATGCTGGAGAGGGTGTGGAGAAAAGGGAACACTCTTGCACTGCTGGTGGGAATGTGAATTGGTTCAGCCACTATGGAGAACAGTATGGAGGTTCCTTAAAAAACTACAAATAGAACTACCATATGACCCAGCAATCCCACTACTAGGTATATACCCTGAGGAAACCAGAATTCAGAAAGAGTCATGTACCAAAATGTTCATTGCAGCTCTATTTACAATAGCCCGGAGATGGAAACAACCTAAGTGCCCGCCGTCGGATGAATGGATAAAGAAGATGTGGCACATATATACAATGGAATATTACTCAGCCATAAAAAGAAACGAAATTGAGCTATTTGTAATGAGGTGGATAGATCTAGAGTCTGTCATACGGAGTGAAGTAAGTCAGAAAGAGAAGGACAAATACCGTATGCTAACACATATATATGGAATTTAAGAAAAAAAAATGTTATGAAGAACCTAGGGGTAAAACAGGAATAAAGACAGAGACCTACTGGAGAACAGACTTGAGGATATGGGGAGGGGGAAGGGTGAGGTGTGTTAGGGCGAGAGAGAGATATGGACATATATATACTAACAAACGTAAGGTAGATAGCCAGTGGGAAGCAGCCGCATGGCACAGGGAAACCGGCTCGGTTCTTTGTGGCTGTCTGGAGGGGTGGGATAGGGAGGGTGGGAGGGAGGGAGACAAAGAGGGAAGAGATATGGGAACATATTTATATGTATAACTGACTCACTCTGTTATAAAGAAGAAACTAACACACCATTGTAAAGCAATTATACCCTAATAAAGATGTTAAAAAATAAAATAAAATAAAATAAAGAAGAGGAATGTGTAAAAAAAAAAAAAAAAAAATAGCATGATGCTCTTTCACTCAATAACGTTTTTCATCATTGTGTTGTTTCCTGGATAACTTTTCCAGTTTTTACACACTGAGTTGTAGAATCACTATGATTAAATGCAGAGAAAAATTTTCTTATCAATAATTGTAAATGCTTAATAATTTAGACACAATTTTAGTTCTCAGTAATTTCAAAATGAATAAATCAGAAAATAATTGTGTACATTTTATTCACTTAAACATTTTTATAAAGGTATTTTCTTTAGACTTTTTCTTTCATTTGTCCTTGGTTGTTAAATATTTTTATAATGATAATCTGGTATTATAAATAAGAAACCATTTTATCACATAGGAAATATTTTAATTGAAACTTAAAGCATACAGACTACTATTAAAAAGTCTAGACGCATATTTAACTTTGCTTTCATGTTCAACATGCAACACATTTTGAGTATTTATCTGTATTCAATCTTTCAAATTCCCTTTTATGATCATATACTTTATGTCTGTTTGACAGAAAACATAGATATTAACAGACATGAAATACATTCTGACAGAAATATGAATGTATTCAAAAGACTTTTGACAAATTTATGAATGAAAGATCCATGAATTATTGAGATAATTATCTATGTTGTGGAGAACAATGACTCTTTTCCAGAAAACATTTCTTGTGTGCATAAATATAGGTGTTTACATTTATTTTCAAATTCTAGAGAATCTTTTTTCAATTATGGATATTATTGCCTTCAGTTCTTAGCTGGAATAAATACCTCTTGGTCATTTTTATTTCCCATCCTTGCCTTCAAAAGAAAAATGTTAGCCTATATGTCACGTTTTGAAGAGTTCAGCATTGACATTGATTCAGAAGGTCTACCTGAAAGAAAAAAGCTCCAGTCTTGGTACAGCCATTTTAGATAAACTTGTTAAAGCCATTAAAATACGTGTGAAAGATTTTAGAAAGTGTAATTGTACACCAGTATGCCTGTGTTTGTCAGAGTAGTGTTTCATTTTTCCAAGTACAATTGATTTAGGATGTACATAAAATCCTCTTATATGCCATTATCGTATGTCATATTCCAGTAATTGTTTCCATTTACTTAAATACCAGTGGAGACAAGATAGACAGGAGCCCTTCCCAAACTGTCTCTTTAAAAAAATTTTATTAGGAAAACAGCAACTATAGTCTACAGGCAATTCACACAAACTCTAAACACGGGAATATTTCACCACGTTGTATTTTATACAAGCGTATCAAAAAATCGCTATAGTTTGCAGTGCTTCGTTGCAAAAGTAGGTATAGAAAAACGATATTAGAGATTGTTTGCTTGTTCTATATCACAGGGGGAAAAAGATCAGAATAGAACAATAGATTTCATAGAATTATCTTTCCCCTTTGAATTTTATTCGTGTCTTGTGTGTGTGTGTGTTTGTGTGTGTGTGTCTAAACTATATTTAGGATATCTAAAATACACGTATGGAAACAATTACATTAGGTGCAGAGTCAGATAAAAACGGAACAGCAGCCATTTATATGATAACCTTCATTTATTATTGTTTGTATAACAATGCAGTTATATGTTTTCAATATGATGGGGGAACTCTCTATCGATTCTTAACATACGTGTTTAATATCACAAGTGGCACTGATCCTTTCTGTGGTGTCATTAAGTTAAGAAAAAATTATGCCCAATAGGGATTAGAATCCAGGAGTTCCTAACCATGTCTTAAAAGTGAGTACCAGGCAGTACCTCACACATCCAAGTTAATTTGTAATGATTCGACTAAGTGCTGATGTGAAAGAAGCCTTCAGTGACCACCAGTGCTCTTTTTTTTTTCCCCCAGTGACTCTCTACAAATCATCTCAGGTACCACAGCACAAGGCTAGAAGCTAAAAAAAATGAATACACCAGTAATTTCTTTTTGACAATGATTTGACACTCGGCTGATGGCAGTAGCTAACAGTATGACCTCCAGACTGTTAGCTCTGTTAAGAGATTCACTTGAAACACCCATGGGGTTATGGATTCCTGCTAATAGCAGCAACAGGATGGATGATAAGTTTATGGCAGGACAGAAATGCTTTCTCAATTAATTTCCCATCATGGTAAGGCCATTATCATTGGATGTCATCTAGTGAAATGGGGGGAAACTCTCTGAAATTTCCTCTTAGAACAATGTATTACAGCGGGTAATAGAAAACCAGACTCTTAGAACTCTTTACCTTCAAATAAAAGTTATAGTATTGATCTACAAGCACTGACAACTGAATTTGACTTAAAAGTTATGCACATGGGAAGGGATAGAAATGTGCACTTGTGGATGAGATAGACTTTAAAATGAAAAATTTAAGAACTTGAGTAAGTTACTGGCCAAAGCAGCAAAAAAGGATGAATACATATATATATATATATATATATATATGGCAGCAGTGCACTTTTTTATGGGTTTCTTATGGCTTTAGGGTGATTCCCATTTAGGCTACTGGCTTCTGATGAACAGAGGTAAGCAGAAAAGGAATATCCTTTAATACTATGTCATTTTCAAAGTGAGAGAGTGGCATGGACATATACACACCACCAAACGTAAAATAGATAGCTAGTGGGAAGCAGCCACATAGCACAGGGAGATCAGCTCGGTGCTTTGTGACCACCTAGAGGGGTGGGATAGTGAGGGTGGGAGGGAGGGAGACGCAAGAGGGAAGAGATATGGGAACATATGTATATGTATAACTGATTCACTTTGTTATAAAGCAGAAACTAACACACCATTGTAAAGCAATTATACTCCAATAAAGATGTTAAAAAAAAAACTATGTCATTTTCATTTAAGCAAACTGTACAAGCAGTATTACTCAGTAGCTATTTAAATTCCATGACTATTTATTGAATCATACTAAAAATGTCGTGTGAACAAAAGGAGTTTCCTCCGTATTAAGTGGGAAAAAGAGCTATCATGGACAAAGTCACGTCTTATTTTGCACGCATAAAAATGTAAAGGGAGACAGATTAAGAAACTACCTTAAAACTTTGGGTATACATTAAGTTTTAGCAAAGTGATAAGGGTTTTTTTCCAGCAAAAAAGGAGCTCATTAAAATCTAAATCACAAATTATTTTTCCATCATCAGGATTACTTCTTGTCACCATTCCTTCTTTGCATAGTAACATGCATATTATGTAAGTATTGACTAACAGCTAAAATCGCATTTGTTGATCTGTCTTAAATATCCAAGTAGAATAAGGTATACTTAGTTAAGAAATGATTTAAATTTCTTTATATGGGTCAAGATTTCATTTGAAATTCAAGAAATACTTATGCTTACAAGAGACTCTATTTAAAAAGAAAACAAATCCAGAGTCAGAGAAAAACTCTAAAGGGATTTTTGAAACTAAGAAAACTAAATGGTACAAAGATTCTTTGCAAATCATTTAATTAAGCTTGTGACAGTATAGCATTCATGTAATGCAAACATACTTTTGATTCTTTTCATTTTTTATATTGGGATATTCTAGATATTTAGCATCCTCTCATATCCCTAAAGAGTTATTATTAAATATAAAAGCATACCCTTAAGAGATAACAATTATGAGGCTAATTCTATATTTTCCCTTTTACTTACATTGGTATGTATACTCAAATGTCACAACTGTAGGCATTGGTCTAGATAGGTATGCATATCTGACTGCTTTGTATAAGTGCATCTCACTCAATTCTAGTTGCTACTACTGTTAGTTTAATAATTTACCCCTCCACCTCCAGCTTTTTGATAATATATTTTTTTGTGTTCAAAAATATTTAGCACTATAAAAGAGGATGCATAGATAATCGAAACTAGCCTCCTCAATATATTGATTAGAACTCTACAGCTCAAAGAAAGCAGTTACTTGAGCTGTGTTACTTGAGCTTGTTAGTAACAGTATAGAGACTAAATCCTCGATATCTTGTTCAGTCCTATTTCAGTAACTGTTGAACTATCCCTACACTATTGAAGCCAACATAAAATATGTGAGTTTATGTCTATATTTAAAATCTTTTGTTTTATATTTCAGTTTTTACATTAACTAAATTATATCAGTATATAATACATTTTAACTCCTCTTTTTATACAATGAATGAACTATTTTTAATAATTTTCTCAAATTTTATCGTATATAATAATAGCCTTTTCAATAAATGTTTAAATTTTGCTTATATGTAGTCTCAGGATACAGAGTCCAAAAAGACAGAGATTCCTGGAAAAATGAGTACGTTGAAGACTCTACTGGTAATTTCAGTCTAACAATTTTCAGGCTAACAATATTTTGAATTCTCTAGTAAAACACATAGTAGTAAATTTGTATTGGTTATAGTTTAAGTTTCTTACAGGACAGGCAGTAGTTCAGAGACTATGCAAGGAACATTGAATATCATTGACTGGAACAATGAGAAAGCACTATTTAGTAAATATCTGGAGAGTATTGGTTTATATGTGTTGTGTGTGTGTGTGTTTCTTGTGGTGTTGTGTCCATATACTCAAAAGTGGATCAAAGTGGCAAAGTGACACAATAATTAAGACTCTAAGCGCAGGAAACAGATAGCAATATGTTGGAATTCTAGCTTTGTTATTTGCTAATTGTGAAACATTAACTACTGCTTAAAAATCTTCAAATCTTGGCTATCTGTAAAACTGGTCAATAATTCCTAATGTGATAAATTCTATTATTGTTCAACAAATTATCATCCTCTCTCTCTCCACCTTGGGATAAAGTACACTTCCTGAACCACTGATGTTGGGTTTGCTATGTGACTTGCTTAGGCTATGAAATATAACAAGACATAGGATGTGGAGGCTCTAAACATGGCTTGCATGATTAGGATTGTCCTCTCTTGCTTCCAAGATCCACTACAGAAAGAATATCCCTCAGGTATCATTGGACCACAGAGGACAGAAAAGCACTTGGAGAATACCTGCACAAAGTTGGTGAGGAAGTTCAGGGAACAAAAACAAGAAGCATTAGTCTTGTGAGTGCTTGAAGAAATAGTCTATAGCCCAGTGAGGCATAATAAATACCTCCAACACTTTCAATTTGGGGCATACATCTGGGTTATTATTTTTTGTCTCCATGTTACATTGCATTTAATATTTACTAACTATCCCATTAATTCTAAACTTCTTGACTTACTTTTCTATTTGGGGGATCTTGCATAATGAAAAAAAAAGCTGTTTTGAATATTCTTTTCTTTGAGGGATTTACTTCTTACCCCCACCCAAGGAGGAATCAAATTCTGTCTTTTGACCATATTGCCAATTATCTTACAGTATTTTCTTCCCTACATTTTCCACCATTTTCTTGCTGAAACTCTTACCAATTTTATTTAGTTTTTCTCTTATTCTACTAATTCATGGCTGAGCATGTTCAGTGAAGCACAACTATCTTACGCAATGAAACACTTGTCAGTTTCTTTCTGCTGCTTACTTCCAAGGAGTAATTAATTTACAGCAGCTATGACACATAAAACCTATTGTGGTTAAAAAAAATCAATTAAAATCCTTTTATGTAAAAAGTAACCTTTAGACATTGCTATGTAGCCATTGTGGTCAAAATTAACAGGAAGATGGTAACAAATTTATGTATGCATAATTGAACAAAAGCTAAAATGAAAATGTTACTTTCTAAATACTGACCCATCAATGTTTATTTTACTTCATTTTAGGTAAGACCTTAGTGTTATATAAATTAACGTTTTCCCTTATATCAGATTTATAGCTTCATTTTTTAAATTATAAAGTTGGAAACACCCCAAAAAAGAGAAATATTCAGTAGAAGGTTGTTTAGCATCACATGTAAGTTATACTGTCCAAAATTTGACTCAAAGATTATTTCAAAATTGTAAAATAATGATGGTAGATATTGAAAACTTTACAGTAAAATATATAACACAGTTTATTACATTTGATATATTTTATACATGATTATAAATACATATATTTAATACATGTATAATATATAATAGATTTCATAATTAATTTATTTTACCCATACTTTCTCTTTGGACCTCTCTTTCTTCTCCACTGGAAACAGAAAGCCAAATGAGTATTTTAGGTTCCTGAATACTTCATGATACCCTGCATAACCACCCATGTGAATTGACATAATTGGTAGTCCAAGTTTATGGGAATAGCTTATCTCCACTTTCATTCTCAAGCCTGTGAAATGGAGGCCACAAAAGAAGTTAATGTAGTTAGAGTAATCATATTGGGTAGGCTTCTAGAATAATATAAAAACAAACAAATCACACCTGTCCATGCAACCAGTCTATCTTCATAGTTACTGAATGGAAAATGATGGTTCTTCATGAGAGGAAAAAAAAAGGGGGTTGATTGATGACTCAGTTTTAAAGCACAGAATATGAACCAATTTTAGTCGATTACAACTGAATTCAGCCTTAAATCAGTTTTATTTGAACATCAATCATACTGATACCAAACTACATTTTCAAACCTTTCAAATTTCTCCAAAAACTAAAAATGTAGGTGTATATAAACCTGTGCAATGCCTCTGGCTTCTAATGTACTTCTCTGAAGGAAGAGCCTCAAAGATCGACAAACCTTACTGTAAAAATCCATAGAGATTTTGTGCACACTTTAAATAAAGTATGTGACATTTTGTTTGGAGACTCGTTTTTATGTATTTCACTCTCTCACATTAGCCTCTGAAATCCTGAAGAAAAGAACCATGGGATTTAACACTGTGCTTGCATAGAGTCGGTATTCAAGGAAGGTTTGTTGAATAGAAATGAAATAGAATTATGCTTGGGTTCTATTCATGCTGATTCTCTCTCATATTCTTACCAACTTTACCAGCTCTGTGATGAAGAACAGAAACAAGTTGGAGAAGATATATAGCTAAATAAACTTTTGATAGTTCTATTTGTCTCCCTTTTCAGGCAGTTTGTAATTGGGGAGATTTTGAGGTCGGACTATCTTTTTTTTTTTTTGCGGTACGCGGGCCTCTCACTGTTGTGGCCCCTCCCGCTGCAGAGCACAGGCTCCAGACGCGCAGGCTCAGCAGCCATAGCTCACGGGCCTAGCCGCTCCGCTGCATGTGGGATCTTCCTGGACCGGGGCACGAACCCGTGTCCCCTGCATCGGCAGGCGGACTCTCAACCACTGCGCCACCAGGGAAGTCCCAGACTATCTTTTTTAAAGAAAAAAATGTTTATATCAGGTGATCTAGAGGGAAAAGAAAAAACTGAAGGAGAAAATAGGTTAAAAATTATATGAAGTGAGTTGTTTGAGATTCCTTTTACCTGGATTGATAATTAAGTAAAAAAAATATAATAATTGAGTTGGCATAGGAAGAATTTAGGCTTCTGCATGGCATCTTAGACTTGTGCATGTAGAGATATGTGGATAGGTATATGGGTGCCTGTAGAGAGAATAAGGCAAGGATCTGGAAGGAAATGACACCCAATTTCACAGCTAAAGCAGGTCTTTGCTTGACTGATATTCAGCTGGAGAGCTGAACACACTGGATTATTGATTCATAGAGTAGAGGAGTTTTGATTTCTCTGGCTTATATTTCTTTATACATTATTGCAAAAGGTCAAAGGTGTGCATGCTTACAACTACTGCATCAATTTTTCAATTCTCAGGAGACAAGAAGGTTGCTATCCAGATACTACCTTTCTCTACTTAGGCATTTGTTGGAAGAGAAAATAGGTGTGTAGGTTTTTTTGCCTGAAAAATAAAATAACTAGGTTTGGTTTGCACTGGTGTCTTTTTGAAATATGAATTTTTTTGCTCCAGGGAATAGACAGAAAACATGTCACTGCCATGCTCCTGTATAAGGTAAAGTAGAACACTGGAACTACTGGAACCAATATATTTGCAGTAAGTCTTGGAAGGAACAAAAATGTCTGCAGAAGACATAATTCTACCACACAAACTACTCTAGTACTCTTATTTTGAATAAGGAGTTGTTCAGTAATGATGAAGAGAGTCGACAATGTACATAAACTTTTCACCATCCTTGTAATCCAGACTAGTCAACTTTACATTGCAACATCTTTTAAAATGAATACCCTTTCTCTTTTTTTTTCCTTTCCGCTAACTTTGTTTCATTTGGCCAAGTATTTGACATGGTCTGCTTAGTGTTTGTAAATGATTGTGTGTGTGTGTATATGGATTTAAACCCAGATGCTGGATGTGAACTCTGCAATCCTCTCTGGGGCTTGTACTGATATTACTTAAGTGAATAATTTATCAAACAGAATCTTAGTAAAGAAACTGTTCTTGCTTTCCTCAGAGCTTTTAGAGCTATCCTTTTAGGATATGTATAAATTACTCCTATATTAGTAAGTATATTTCAAGATAGAATATAAATTACCTCCACATTAGTAATTTTTGTATTGCTTAAGGACCAAAAGCAGATGATTCTCATCTTGTTGAGCATGTATTCTAATGAATTAGTTAGATTTACTTCTGTATTAATTGAAACAGTTGCTATAACTGAGTTACCACCAGACAGAGATCAAATAATGATTATGGGATCTTAAAAGTAAAAAGTTACGTATCTATTGCTGTCTGAATTTGTGCCCATTTAAAATTTTAGTGTCTGTGTATGTTGATCAGCATAGGATTCTACATAAAATTATTATTTAGGTATCAGGTGTAATCATTTTGCTTCCAAGAACATAGTTACTTGTACTATAAACCTTTACCTATTTTTTCTTTCTTTTTTTTTTTTTAGTAAGAATCAGGGTATTAGAGCAATGATAAAGAATGAAATTTATGGGAAACTAGGTATCAAATTACTACAATATTAACATATTGTTATACCCTTCATTTTTTTATGATCTGGGGTTTGAAATACTTCCTAGTTACTTCAAGTTCATAGGTGAAGAATAATACACATTTTGCTGAGATATATTTGTATCATAATTCTCTCAGAGGAAGTTTGCTTGTTTGAACAAGTTATAGCATAAGGAAAAGTGTTAAGAAAATAAAAAGTAATAAAACAAATAATACTGAACTTCAGTTTTCTCATCTGTATAGTAGGAATAATAATATTTCTGGCTTGCAAAACTTAAATGAGAATGCTTTTTTTTTTTTAACTAAGGAACTAAGGAAAACTTAAATGAGAATGCTTTTTTTTTTAACTAAGTAAGGCTTTTTACTTTCTCTTTCTGTTGAATGTTAATATACATTTACATTATATTATGTTACATTATATATTCACAAGAGTTTAATCTCAGTTTCACTACGTACTGAATAAACACCAGACATATAGAAGTATAATTCTCCACTGTTCTCAGAATAGAAGTAGAAATGGATTTTTGTCTTAACTTTCTCTTGTAGTATCTATGTTACAATGCCAGAGAATTGTTTCTTACCCTGAACAGCATCCTAAAGGTCCTCCACCTTGCTGAACACAATGGAAGGTAATTCAGATTGCCTTTTCAGGGAACTCTCAGCAACCAGAAATACTCGTGAGCCTGAAAGTTCCCCTTGGGTTACCTGTGGGAAATGGGAGCATAAAAGTTCCACTTCTCCATTTCCCTAGGAGAGAGGAGGTGTGGAAATTGATTTTCTGTCAGTCGTCACAGCGACCATTCCCCACTCCCTTCAGAAAGCTTAGAATAGTTGTCTCTTTTATCTCCCATTCATTCTCTATTTCTCCCTTCCTCCCACCCCCATTGTAATCTAATCAGAAGAATTAAGTAGATGCTTAGAATTTCAACTATAATTTTATTAAAAGAAAATGTTGATGGTAACTTCTACAATAAAATAAAATTTAAATGACTATATTTTTTCATAAGTGTAAATGTTAAGGCCATTTTTTTTTTGTTTTATGTAGGTTTTTTTGCCTGAAAAATAAAATAACTAGGTTTGGTTTGGACTGGTGTCTTTTTGAAATATGAACTTTTTTGCTCCAGGGAATAGACAGATGCAAGAAATATGATCTCTCATGTAGTTAAAATTTATTAGCTAAACATAAAGATTTAATTCCGATCATTTTTTTATGCAGAACAAGCTTGCTTACAATAAACCTTATCACAAAGCCGTGGATCATCATCAAACACTTTAAAATGAGTGCAGCCTAGCAATTTAAAACGTCCTTTGACAAATCATTTTTTAAATATTAGTTTTACAATAATTTTCCTCTTTAAAATTTCAAATTGATGGCTTTATAGGCTTTATATAATGGGTATATCTTACGAAATACTTTCACCAGACATAGAAGTATAACCATTTGTGTATGGCTGTTAAAATTAATATCAAAACATGGTTAACATAGTATTTTATCAGCTTTATATTTCTTATAAGTAAACTTTCTCTTTAAGTAAGTATCCACAGAAAATAGCATAATGATTAAACATCTGATTCACAGATAATACTGCCATTTAAAGATAATGATGGAATAGTAGACTCTATCTGATTTATATGAATAATGCTTGAATATCTCCCTTTTTGAAAGTAGCAGTGTAAGACTTGTGAACCCACTGAAATTTGTTTATGTGCTTTGGTGTCTTTACCCACAGAAAGTAAAAGTACATTGATTTAATCCCTTGTTCTCTATCACTCAGTTATTTTATTACAAGGAGACAGGATGATGACTGCAAATAACATTAAAATCTGACACAGCTCCTCTACTATTAATCAAAATACAAAATTAATACTACTTGAAAAATCTACTAGCTGAGGCTAAAATTCCTTCTACCACATTCAGATTTCCATAATACTACACCAAATACAGATCACTGTAACCAGATAAATTGGGCCTCTATCCATAAAATGCTGAATAATTTAATTGACTAAGCATAAGAAAGAAAACTGATTAGCAGAAGAGGATGAGAAAATACAATAAAATATGAAACAAACATCTGTATTCAAACTTCAAAACTTTTAAATAACAATATGTCTCCCAACTTTCCAAGACCACATTGTGCCAGAGGCCTCAATGAGTCTTTGTTTACAACCAATTAAATTTCTCCAAAGGGGAAATTTATCATTAATCTTTAATTTACATTCTTGCGCATTTTTAAATAGAGCACTTAAAACTTTTCTTTATGGAGAAAATTTCCACATTAATCCATATTCTCAATGTTTTAGGACTGGAAGAAGTACAAATTAAGGATGAGAATGTTAGTTATGAAAGTGGGTTTTGTAATACAGATTTAGTTTACTGAACACAAGTTAAAGTTATTGGCTTATACTATATACAGTATTAAACACATTTTCCACCTCTTTAATTTTATGCTAGTCTTATATAATTCTAAAATTATTAACTCATGTATAAGTATTGTATTACCAAAAAACACAAGGAATATTAGGACAAACCATATGAAATTACTGTGTTTGATGAAGAAAAATGATCAAATATTGGCAATTCAAATATATGGTTCAACTTAATA
This sequence comes from Lipotes vexillifer, assembly GCF_000442215.2. Classification (NCBI taxonomy): domain Eukaryota; kingdom Metazoa; phylum Chordata; class Mammalia; order Artiodactyla; family Lipotidae; genus Lipotes; species Lipotes vexillifer. The sequence continues at coordinate 157,451 of NW_006791919.1, read as the reverse complement.
CTGAAATATATTCTTCCAAGTATATACTCCTAGATTACAAAATATTTTCACCAAGGTTTCAGAGCCCTTAGCCAGTACGAGATCCTCTCCATGCATTAAACATTTAACCCATTAAAAAAAAGCCTATTTGTTGGAAACAATTACTGGCTCCATTTTACAGATAAGGAGCCTAACATTTAGATCTTACATTAATGTGTCCAAGATCACACAGCAAAGATGTGATAGCAGGAGTCTGGATACAATCTGTCTGGCTCTAAGACCTGTGGTCTCAACCACCACAGTAAAAACAGGGCAGATGGTAGTGTAGCTAGATTTTCTATATTTTTTTCAAATGTGAATTTGTTTCAGTGCAATTGATATATTAGGGAACAATTTGGGCATAATGCAAATTTCGGTTTGTTTATGCATGATTTCATCTGAGAAACACTAGGTAAATGTAGAACACTGCACACAGGTGAACCAAGCCACATTGGGATACATAAACCACATACACACCTCAAACCTCTTATCACTCTCTCTGATGTTATGACCTTCCTTCCAATTTCAGATAATCCTCCTTCCTTCACCATTTCACAGTGGTTAACAAGCTGGAACACTTACCATAACAACTACCACAAGCAAGCGTCAAGTCTTTTTCAAGGTAAAGAGCCATATTTGTTATGGCAATATGTATTTCTTAACCATTTAATAAGCATAAAATTGCTCTATAAATGTTATGATATGTTCCTACCATTTTTAGGTCTTACTGATGAAAATTTTGAGTATGTGTTGCTAACTCCATTTTCCCCATAAACCCTGTGGCTCATCTTGTACAGTGCAGTGATTTTTAGGAACATACATGTCCCATTATAACAAAACCGACAGCATCGTATTTCATAAATAGGGAAATTAAAAGGTACTTCCTCAATTTCACTTACCTGTTAAGCATGCAACAAGGTTTTAAAATTGGGTCTTCTAATTACAAATGCAGAATTATTTCTACTACATCTCAATATTTTTACCTGAGGAGTAATATAGCTCAACTGACATATTCAGATCAGAATTGGGTTTTTTTAAGCTGCATTTATAGCATCCTCTAATATCTTCTTACCTTGTCCGTAAGTTAGAATTCATATCTTGTTTAATTCTAGAAGCATAACATATTTTTAGCCTAAGAGTAAGGACTGGTGTATGTAAAATATATTTTTAAATTTCTTTTACTAGTTTTTTGAGAATAACTCAAAATGCCCATTTTAATTAAATTGTCTATTTAATTTAATTTTATTTGTTTTAATAGAGAGGATCGCTGGTTTTAGAAATCACTTATCATATATTTGGCTGGGATCTTGAGAAGCTGGCATATACAATAAAGAGTCTAAATTCATTTTTGAATGTTTGACTTGATAGTTTTCTATCCCCACCTCTGCTTCCCATACTCTTGCCTCACTTCTGGGCAAGCCAGTCAGAAAGCCCAGGTGCTCCTGCCTTTGACAATAGTTCAAACTATACAAGCCCCAGTCCAAACGTGGGACGCCTCACCCGCCAAACCACGTCCTAACCACAAAAAAGCTAAAGCCTATCTCTTCCTGGCTCTTATTAGTCATTTTCTGACCTGCTTGGGAACCTCCCCTTGTCTCCCCAGAAAGCTTTCCCAGATAAGTAATAAATCTCTTCATAACCTATTGGTGTGTTTGTGGCATCACCAGACTCAACATCCAGACCAATTTGGTGTGGCAGGGTCTCCACCCACCTCTCTAGAGTTACAACAGCATAAAACCATTCCAGGACTATTCTAACGTTGAACCCTCTCTTAGCCAAACAAAAATATTTCTCATCTCTTTGGAATATTTCTCAGAACCACTTCACTGCTGGGTATAGAAGCATGGCCTGAATGCCATACACTGTACTTTGGTGTAATGGAGAAAAGGGAGAGATGTTGGCTAGAGATGGAAAGATATTTATACAGAAGAAAGTGAAAAACTGCAAAAGGATGACAAAAATGACACCCTAACCTAATTAATGTATCAATGTTCTGATCTTAAAAAATAAATAAGCCAACCCTTATTATATTTTATAGCCCCCATAAAACAAAAGCTTAAATTAGGATATTAAGAAAATATACCATTAATTGGTTTTATGTCTACCAGATAAAGATAACCCACAAAGAAAAAATAAAACCTAGCCCTCACAACTACTGTGAATTTATAGGTATGTCCAACATGACTAGAACTCAAGGAGATATCCATGTATGAATGTACAAGTGTGATTAGCAAGAGAGGAGCATTCCTCAAATGAGCAGGAGAATACATTGTACATACATGTGCCCTTTACATCCAGATTTACACAAAAATGCTAATTTACACAAGGCATCTGCATTTCAAAAAGAATTAAAAGAAAGAAAAATAAAATAAGTCTTTTGGGAACTTAGGATGGGCTAATTGAAAATAGAGGATCAATTTAGAGATGTGACGTGTACATCAGAACAATAGCTTGCAATTTGAGCAGGAGAACGTGGCAGTCAGAGTCATTAGGAAGTTCATGAGGCATGTGTCAGGTTATGGCCAAGAAAGAACTGGGCTTCCCTGGTGGCACAGTGGTTGAGAATTTGCCTGCTAATGCAGGGGACACGGGTTCGAGCCCTGGTCTGGGAGGATCCCACATGCCGCAGAGCAACTGGGCCCGTGAGCCACAACTACTGAGCCTAGCCTGTTCGTCTGCAGCCTGTGCTCCGCGACAATTGAGGCTGCGATAGTGAGAGGCCCGCGCACCGCGATGAAGAGTGACCTCCGCTTGCCACAAATAGAGAAAGCCCTCACACAGAAACAAAGACCCAACACAGCCAAAATAAATTAATTAATTAATAAAATCCTACCCCCAACATCTTAAAAAAAATAACTGACTATCGACAGACTGAGACATGGAAATTTTTACCCTCACAAGAATAAAAGAAAGCCCTGTTATTTCTCCAGAGATCAAAAATCGTTCCAAAGCTCAAGTATAGACTCCAAAGATTGTCTGATATATATGTATACGTATACACATGCACACATGAAAGTGGAACAAAAGTGAAAAAAAGTAAAGGAAATGAAACAAGAGAGCTGCCATAAATCAACATTCAGTTGCTCTAAGATAACTGATCAATGCAAGTTTCTGTACCTAACCTGTTTTTAATTTATTCTGTCCTAGTCCATCCCAATGCAGTACGAGTGATGATACACTTGAAATGATAACATATGTGTTAAGCTGAGGTAGGTATGTTTTCTCTGAGTATTAGGACTATAAGTAGGGAGAGAATAGAGAAAGCTGGTACAAAAACATTTCTTAAGTCTTAGAGTGACTACTTTTTTTTCAGTACTAATACGAAAATGAAGTTCTAAATGTCAGCTGCTAGATTCAAGTTTAAAACTCACAAGTATTGTGTGAGTATTCAAAGCTAGGGAAATATATTTTTCTGAGGCAAGTTATCTCCTGGTTTTAAGCATATGTTCTCATAGATGATTTCTTAGAAATACATTTTAGTATTATATTTGTTTATTATACTTTAAAACTGAATGCCATCGAATTGAATAAAATCTAGTTTAACATACCTATGACTAAACCTATGGTCTATACACAAGGTTATTGATCACTGTCATTACATGGCAGGCATGTTGCAATTATTAGTAAGCCCTTCGAAAATGGGAAAGTAAAGACAGACCACTGAAGTATTTCAGAAACTCTCTCCAGTACCAAACACTTGAACAAAATCCTTCCTCATTTCTGGTGCCAGTACTATGTGGAATTCTTTCCCCTTAGAATAGTGTGATTGGTAGTTAGGATGTCTGAGGGTCAAGTGTTTGGGCAGAATATTGACCCCTCTGAGTAGTTTCCAACATTGCTTCTCTTTCAAGAAAACCTTGTTTTGGGAAGTAAGCACCCCTACCCCCAAAGTTAATCTCCTTGATAAATTCCCTTATGCCCACAGTAGAGAACGGGGAAAAAAACAGGTAATAGCTTTTAAAATAAATTAAATACAAATGTATACACTGTTCAGGATTTGAGGCCATCTAAATAACTGCCTCTAACACCAATCAAATACTACAAACCATCCCTCCCTTCAAATTTTTCCATCCAGTGTTGTCCTTTTCAGAAACTCAATTCCTTGCCAATTGATGAATATTTCTTACAACAGAACTTTTTAACTTTGTTTCAATTCAGAGTAAACTATTCAGAAAGATGCGTGTTCCATCTTTTGAAAACTATTTGGAACAGATAAAAGCTTCAGTTGGACCTGGAAAGGCAAAAAAGAATGTGTAAGATGATGTAATATTTTCTTGTTCATTTGTTTTTATCAAGAATAATTTATTCTTTGTTTTGCAACAGGGAAAGATCATAAAAGTGGTCCCCTTTTTCTGAAAATGTAGGGTATAAGCTGTTTGCCAGTTGTTTAAGTTAGAACTTGATAGGAAGGAAGTGAACCTGTATCTAGGGGCTTATTTGATATACCCACATGGTTGTCTTTAAATCACCTTTGTATGGGAAAAATATGGGATACTTTCAAATGAATTTAAGAGAATATTAGGTATCTTCAATAGAAAATTAGGTATTGTGTGATGCATCTTTCTAATGTACCTTTCATTGTCTCAGCTTTACCACTTTGTAAAATGTGGATAAATGATAGAACTGCAAATTATTCTTGTCCCTAGACATGCAAATGAATTTTGTCTTGTCAAGTGCAACTGATTTCTCTTCTCCTCTATAAAAGATGCATGCTTTGCATCTACTAAGCAAGTTCATTTCAGCAGTCCTAATTGCTTCTATATGTGTCTACTCTTTTGGATGTCCCTTTGAACTGGTTGTAACATCTTACTGGTTCCCTCATTAATTAATTATTTAAATAGACTGACACATGCTTATTTCATATTTGTATGAGAGTCATGATTTTACCTTTTTAAAAAAAAAATACCTTTGAACACCTCATATTTGCATCGAGTCTGTTCCTGGTGTTCTTCCACTGCTCCCTCTATCAGAAGCATCACTATACATTGTTTCATTAATATATGAAGTCAGGAACTTCAGGGTCATCTTCAGCACTTTCTTTCCATTCTCTTCTATTCTCCCTACTTTGTATCAAATCTATTTCCAAGTCTTTTGTTTACAGGTGCTCCTATTCAAATACATCAGATCCTAATGGACAGTGTATCCAGGTTTTTGGTAGTGTGCATGCATTTGTCATGACATTCCATACCCAATTTTGTCATTTATACTTTCTCTGCACAATTTAAAAACTTTTCAATGAGCAATATTTCACAAAGACAGCCTCACATTCAATTTCCATGTCCCATATATTCTACTTTCCAAACATCTCTTCATTTCTCTACTTTGTTTCTTTTCCACCATTACTCTAGCTGCAGTATGGATAGAAAGTTGATTTGGACAACTCTGGAAGGAGGTTGGTCAGTTAACAAGAAGTTATTGTTAAGTTTAAAGAAGACGGGCATGGCATGGTGTGGTATAGATTACCATGATACAAGTTCATACGTGTTGCAGGGCTCTTGTCTCCACTCTCTATTAGAATGCCATGTGTTTGTGCAGAAGTGCTCGTGAGGCAGTGAAAAAAGAATGAGTAAATCATTTGGCACTGGCTGGAAGAGAACAATTTACTAATCCATCAGTTTATGGAGCTCATGGATATCAGAACAAAAGCCAGGTGGCTGAGTGTACTTAGTATCACTGTATACTGACACAAATATCCTTTATTTGATTACTTTGACAGAAACCAGCCCAAACTATACATAGAAAACAGGATTGCTATCTACGTTTGGCTGTGTTCTAAGGAGTAACTGAGTACATTACCTTCTGAGAAGAACAAATAGGGACCTTTAATTACAGTATTGCTTCAAACACACATACAACTTTATTGTGGATCTTTTTGAAATGGGAAACTAATTTTTAAAAGATTGCATTAATTTGTTCTTAATGCAAATCCACATTTTAGTTACTCTGCATTTTATTCAAAAATAGTTTCCAATAGTTCTCTGCTGCTAAAGTCTCAGACTTTTCAACAGCAAATTCATCAGAACTTTCAATCTTATATTTTTAGTCTCAGGAAAAAGGAGAGGAAGCAAGAAAGAATGGAAGAGGGGACACTGAGATTGTAATGCACTAATACCTTATATCAATACATATGAGAGTCCATTTTGGCTCACAAACCTAGTCATGAAATCCCTGTTATTCTTTTAAAATAGGCTTTAAAAATGTATTGGTGAGGGCTTCCTGAGGGCTTCCTGAGGGCTTCCCGAGGGCTTCCCTGGTGGTGCAGTGGTTGAGAGTCCGCCTGCCGATGCAGAGGACACAGGTTCGTGCCCCAGTCCAGAAAGATCCCACATGTTGCGGAGCGGTTAGGCCCGTGAGCCATGGCCGCTGAGCCTGCGCGTCCGGAGACTGTGCTCCGCAACGGGAGAGGCCACAACAGTGAGAGGCCTGCGTACCGCAAAAAGCAAACAAACAAACAAATGTATTGGTGAGTTTTGCTTTTGTTTTGTGTTTTGGAAGAAACAGACAAAAACCAAATCATCCCTTACTCAGGTTTAGAAAAAACTGAGGTTTCTAAGCTGGCTAAATTTATGAATACTCTTACTCAATAATATCAATAAGTGTTATCTGAAGGGAGCTACCAATCCAGTAGTGTATAGATAGTTGAATGAATCAAGGGAGTGCCTTGAAAACATTTTCCTTTAAATAGACATGCACTGGAATTTGCACATTCATGGAAGAGGTAGTCCATAATTAGGTGCGAATGATTTTTCCCAATCATTCTTCATCTTTTGTTTCTGATTTTGAATAAGAAAGCTGCACATATTATGAATATGAAAATGAAAAATTTCCTAGCAAAAGCATCAAGTGGGGAATTACAAAATTACAGCTATAACTTTTTTGGCTGATTGAGAATGGCAAGGTAGCAAATTAACAGCTTTTGGCTGTTCTATTGTCAGTAAGTATTTTAAAGCAGAATTTTCACTTCTGGTTGTACTAGTCCTTCCCTCCACAAGGGACCCCAAGCAAGGGGGGAAGTGGCAACTAAAATCCAATCCATGTTGTGTTTGCTAAGTCATGAATCCTGGTGAATGAATGTGTCCCTCTAAGCAAGGGATATTTTTTTCTTTAATTTGTACAAAGTCTACCAGTGTCCCTGTTTAAAGCTTAGAGCTATGCCCTAAGGAGCCATTCTGACATACTGGAAAATAGATCCAGTTTAATGGACAGTTCCTCAGAAGACGACTCTGAGGAAAGACTCAAGATGAGCTTATGCTCCTTTAGTGCCAGATTGCTTTCAGTAATGTTTAAATTCAATTAGGCTATTTAAATTTTAACATGGCATAGATTTTTAACTATCTATAGGATTTGTGTTTCTTTAAATCCTGCTTTCAGGATCATTTCATTATTTGTACTTACTAATAAATCATTAAGTAATCACGTTTTAATTTTGGTCAAAAATCATGTGGAGAGCTGTGCACATAGCTGCACTCTTTTAGTAAGTTGCCTGTGAAATTAATGACATTTTGACTAATGTATCAAAAATGAGGTAACAGTCTCTTTGCCTACTGTATTAGTACTGTAGGAATATTAAGCTGATGTTGAAAATTGAAATCTATGCTATGGTAGCAATATCAGAAATGCATAAGATATCACAAGCTCTAATAATTACTTCCTTTGCTTGAAAATCTGACAAATTTCAAGCCTTAAAAACAAAATGAAAATATGAACGTTGTGCTTTCCTACAATGTAAAGGAGTAAATAATATTGAAAAATAATATGAAATTACACAAATGTTTGTTTTGTGTGTGTGTGCACACATGTGCCTGTTCCTTGACAGATTAAGAACATGGTTTGTGTGCATGTTAAGAATTAGAGGTGGTTTTCAGGGCATATTTTAATGTTTTTCTCTCTTGGAGGCTGCAGTCAGTTAAAGCAAGCAGATTCAGCAGGGCC